>NC_138548.1:43439386-43619179 GCF_964273705.1 Natrix helvetica
ACCCCCGCTGAGGTGCGATCCCTGTATACTCTAAGAACTACCTAAGAACTACCTCTCGGTCTCTGGGCCTTAAGAACTACCTCTGGGCCTCGCTGGTGGACTGTAGATTACTGTGGATTGCGAGGTCTGCTTCCTCTCCCATCTTATTTGCCTGTCAAATACTTATTGCCCTATTTTACATCAAGTTACATCTTGGACCTGCTGCAAAGAAAAACCCTGCCACAGCCATAGTCATGGATTGATTAACATTTTTATCTATTCAAGGTCTGACATTCTTCGACTGCGAGGGTCCCCCCTCTCGCAGGCATGCCCCCTTGCCCTGATGAGGGCCCACCTCGATGAGGGGTTTATTAACCCAGAGAGGTGGAGGAAGCGGGGGATTAGGGGTTTTTTAGTAAAATGTGTTTTAAAGGTTTTAAGGGGTTCCAGGGAGGGGGAGGGTTACTTGGCCTTGGGGTATGGACATAGCCAGGTCAACAGGTGGGATCAGGACAGAGGGGAGCGGAGTGGGGGGGGTGGGAGGAAACACCATTCCTACAAGGGGAATTCCAATTGCGACGGTCGTAGGGAGGGGCGGGCGCGAGGACACTAGAAGAACATACAGTCGGTTGGGAGACCGGGGCCGCTGGATACGCCCGGTCGCTTGTACCAACCCCCGCAGGCTAGGTGGACAGGATCGGCAGAGCCTGGGCCTTAGGCTGATGTTATGTAATGCGAGGTCCGTGATTAATAAGGCCCCCCTCATCAGTGACTTGATCACAGAGGGGGAGCCGGACCTCGCAGGAATAACGGAAACCTGGCTGGGCCCGGAGGGGGGGTTGCCCCTCAGGGAAATGTGCCCTCCAGGTTACCGTGTATTCCACCAGCCACGGGCCCAAGGTAGGGGTGGTGGGGTAGCGATAATCATCCGGGAAGATTTGGCACCGAGAGAATTCACTGTGTCGCAGATATCTGGTTGTGAGTCTCTGGGCGTGAAATGGGGCCCAGGGAGTCAGCTGGGCCTGTTGATAGTATACCTGGCTCCCCGCCATACATCAACGGCCCTGCCCGGGCTCCTCGAGCGGATCGCGGAGATGGCGGTTGAAACCTCCAAGCTATTAGTGATGGGGGATTTCAACCTGCCATCGACGGGAGAGGCATCCGGGGCAGGCCGGGAATTCATGGCTTCCATGACAGCCATGGATCTGACTCAAGTAGTTCAGGACCCCACGCACGAGGGAGGCCACATACTGGATCTTGTGTTTGTCTCCGACCAGTGGACGAGTGATCTGGGAAGAGGGAATTTAGTCATCACGCCCCTGTCATGGTCAGATCACTCACTTCTCCAGCTGGACTTCCCTGGCGCTGCTCCCCACCACGGGGAGGCGGAACCAGACTATCCCAGATGGTTCCGCCCCAGGCGTCTGATGGAACCAGATAGGTTCCAGGCGGAGCTTGGGCCACCTCCTGCAGACCTGCCCCGCCCCCGGGCAGAGGACCTGGTAGCCGGGTGGAATAATGCGGCCGCCGGTGCCTTGGACCGGGTGGCGCCTTTGCGGCCTCTCTGACGGCCATGATCGACCCGGGCCCCCTGGTTTAACGGGGAGCTAAGGGCGATGAAACGCCATAGGAGACGCCTAGAGAGCAAGTGGAGGTCCTCCCGCTCCGAATCCGACCGAGCACAGGTAAGAGCCTATGTAAGGACTTACCTTGTGGCAATAAGAGTGGCCAAACGTCAGTATTGTGCCACCCTTATAACGTCCGCAGAGAACCGCCCTGCCGCCCTGTTTCGGGTGACCCGCTCCCTTTTGTCACAGGGGCAGTGGGACCCCCCATTGCTGGGCCGGGCAGAGGAATTTGGAGAGTTCCTGCAGGATAAAATCGATCGGATCCGAAGGGGATGGACCCACCTCAGTGCTCCAGTGGGGACGTCCGAGGCTAGTCTTGAGAGACCATGCTGGGAGGAGTTTGACCCTGTTGTCACCGAAGATTTGGACAGGTTGCGCGGGCGACTGCGAGCCACCACATGTTTATTGGACCCGTGTCCCTCCTGGTTGGTACTGGCCTCCTGGGAGGTCTCACGAGGCTGGCTACTGAGGCTGGTGAACGCTTCGCTGGGTGAGGGCCTTTTACCAACCGCCTTGAAAGAGGCGGTGGTGAGGCCCCTGCTCAAGAAGCCTTCTCTGGACCCAACGGAGCTAGCAAATTACTGTCCTGTCTCCAACCTTCCTTTCTTAGCGAAGGTTGTTGAGAGTGTGGTGGCTCAGCAGTTTCCGCGCCACCTGGAGGAAGCTGATTATCTAGACCCGCGCCAGTCCGGCTTCCGACCCGGTCACAGCACGGAGACAGCCTTGGTCGCGTTGGTGGATGATCTCTGGAGGGCAAAGGATGGGGGTTGTTCCTCCATCCTTGTCCTATTAGACCTCTCGGCGGCCTTCGATACCATCGACCATGGTATCCTATTGCGCCGTCTGGAGGGGTTGGGGGTCGGGGGCACCGTATTACGATGGTTCCACTCCTACCTCTCTGGCAGGACGCAATGTGTGTTGGCAGGAGAGGAGAGGTCGACCGCGAGGCCCCTTATCTGTGGGGTCCCACAGGGGTCGCTCCTCTCGCCTCTCCTGTTCAACATATATATGAAGCCGCTGGGCGAGATCATCCGTGGTTTTGGGGTGGGATACCATCTGTACGCTGATGACACTCAGCTGTACATTTCCACCCCAAACCACCCCAACGAGGCTGTTGAAGTGATGTCCCGGTGTCTGGAAGCCGTACGGGTCTGGATGGATGACAACAGGCTCAGGCTCAACCCCTCCAAGACAGAGTGGCTGTGGCTTCCGGCTTCCCGGTTCAACCAGCATATGCCATCGCTGGCCATCGGGGACGATCAATTAGCCCCGGTGGAAGGGGCGCGCAATTTGGCCGTCCTCCTTGATGCCCGGCTGTCTATGGAAGATCACGTGGCAGCCGTGGCGAGGGGGGCGTTCCACCAGGTTCGCCTGGTGCGCCAATTGCGGCCCCTTTTGGACCGGGAGGCCTTGCGCACAGTCACTCACGCGCTGGTGACGTCTCGCCTGGACTACTGTAACGCTCTCTACATGGGGCTCCCCTTGAGGTGCACCCGGAGACTGCAGTTGGTCCAGAATGCAGCCGCGCGGGTAATTATGGGGAGATCGAGGTTCTCCCATATAACACCCATCCTGCGCGAGCTGCACTGGCTTCCTGTGGCCTACCGGGTGCGCTTCAAGGTGCTGGTTACCACCTTCAAAGCGCTCCATGGCACAGGGCCTAGTTACCTGCGGGATCGCGTCCTGCCCCATACATCCCTGCGACCCGTCCGCTCACACAGAGAGGGACTACTCCGGGTGCCGTCCTCCAGAGAGTGCCAGAGGGCGACGGCCAGGAGTAGGGCCTTCTCTGTAGTGGGCCCCACCCTTTGGAATGACCTCCCCCCAGACATCAGGACAACAACCGACCTTCGCTCCTTCTGTATGAAGCTGAAAACCTACCTGTTTCGACTAGCTGACCTGGCATAATACTACAATCTCTCCAGCCCAAGGCATTTTTAATTGGTAATTTTAGTTTTTAAGGGTTAATTTCACTGGGGTTTTAACTTTTTTAGGTATTGTAACTTATTTATTTATTCTTACCTCCTCTGTACTCTATATAATACTTTTGTACGTCGCCCCGAGTCCCTGTGGGGAGAGGGGGCGACTAATAAGTTCAAGTAATAAATAAATAAATAAATAAATAAATAAATAAATAAATAAATAAATAAATAAATAAATAAATAAATAAATAAATAAATAAATAAATAAATAAATAGAGAGATTATAACATATATAAGTGTAATGATACTACCTCCCACAATTACGTACATAAATTCTAAATGTATATTTTGTTTGTATGTATTATAATGCTGCACACTGTTTTACTTTTAAATGCCACTAAAATGCAAATAATAATGGAATTTCTGAGCCTTATTTTCCTTTTATTTCTTATTTGAGAGTAAAATTATCTTAATATCAACTGAATGTGTGGCATTTATTGGACAGTCTGCCTTGCCTGTCCCCCTATAAGCTTCAAACAGCCAAAAGGAGAAACCATCAAGGAAAAAGATTCTCCATCCATAATTGTTCAGTTAAATGGTTGCCCTCCATTGGCTCTTTGGCATGAGTGTCTCAAGCTGGGAGCGTCTTGAGATGTCCATTTCAAAATAGTTCTCTTCACCTTTGCCGACAACCTAAGGCAAATAACTTAAGAGTGTGTTTGTTTGGTAATTGTAAATAAATTAGTATACAGCTGCATGTGATAATACATGGGGATAAAGTTTCATGCTTTTATACTTTGCCAGCATGATGCAAAATAATTATTGTACATTAAATGAGAAAAGGCTACTATCATGCTTATTAACTTCACATCCTTTCAGTCATCATGCATTTTTTTATATAATCCAGGTAAAAACTTTGTGCTTCTCTCTTAAAAATTGAAATGATGTTTGTGCTCTCCCACCATTGAATATTTTTATGGAACTAACACGCCTCCCCCTTTAAAATATCCCATAAAATTTGAAATATTGAAGGTGTAGGATGAAAGGCTATCCCCAATCTCCCTGAAGCTTGAAGATATTGTTGCAACAATTTGCTTCACGTGTTTTTGATTTTAATTGTATTATTGCTGGTACTGTTGAATAATGTGGAAAGAAAAATTCAAACATAATGTGCAGCTTATAGTCTATGACAGTGATGGTGAACCTATGGCACACATGCTGGAAGTGGCATGCAGAGCCATCTCTCCAGGCATATGAGCCGTCGCCCATTGTTCTTCCGGGTTCTGGCATGCTGGCCAGCTGGTCTTCATGCGCGTGGGGGTGCTGGAAAGCGGAAGAGTGGCCTCCCGGTGCAAATGAACGTGCTGGGCGGCTGCTCTTCTGCTTTCTGCTGCGCAGCATGTGCACGGGCCACCTGGACTTCTGATTTCTGGCGTGCATGTGCATGCGAAGACCATCTGGCTGGAAGATCATCTTCCCGGTGCACACATGTGCACTGGGCAGCTGCTCTTCTGGTTTCTGGCATGCGCATGCCAGATGGTCTTTGTGCATTCATGCAGGCCAGAAACCAGAAAATCAGGTGGCCGGTGGGCATGGGCACGCTGAAAAGTGGAAGAGCAGCAACCCAGCATGCACATGCGCACTGGGCAGCTGCTCTTCTGCTTTCAGGCATGTGTGCACCCACTCCCATTTTGGGACCTCAAAAAGGTTTGCCAACAATGGTCTATGACATCTCATATAGTATGATCAGAACTTTTCCAAGGAAAATGTAGATATACCTCTTGAAGGTCGAGAGCACTCTTGTATGAAAAGGTAGTTTCTTTTCTATTTCAGGTTATACTATTTTGAAGGTACTCCAAGGAGCTGCAGGAAAAAGAAATAAAAGGGAAATTGTTCAATCACCTTCACTTTATTGTTATAATCCTATGAGTAGGCTCACTCAAAGGGAGGAAATGCAGACAATTATGCAAGGGTGTGCTTACCTTTTATCTGTCTGTTTCATGTGTAAATTTGGAACAGAGTGGCTAAATACAAAATGAAATCATCATCATGACATATGATCCAATGAATTCATAACAATGACTTAACCTGAACATTTCTGATTTTTTGCTGTAGTATCTCCTATTTTCTCAATTTTAGCTTACATAACACCATGTAGAGAGCTAATCCGGTGCAGTGGTTAAGGCACAAGTTAGAACCCGGAAGACAGTGTGTTCTGGTCCTGTCTTAATCACAAAGCTAACTGGGTAACCTTGGGCCGGTCACCTTCTCTTTGTCCCAGGAAGTGGGGCCCTGGCAAACGATTTCTCCAATCTTGCCAAGGAATCTACAGAGTAAATTCAGACAATCGCCATGAGTCAACACTGACTTGAAGGTGCACAGAAGCCTCTCACCATATAATGCATCAAACAGAATTATTTATGTTTTAAACACTTCTGTACGCATAGATAAGACACATGTAAATTGATATTTAGATTGCAACCTCATACTCAATGTTCTTGCAAAACTAGGATTTATGGACAAATTTAGCACCTTTGGTCAGAGAATAAAATGAATAAAAGATCCATGTCTTTTGTTAAAAAAATAGTTATTATAGCGAGATGATTAAGCAACAAAAGGCAGATATTTAGGTTCCCTGTGCAAATAATATCCTGCAGAAGCAATGCTGCCACATTTCTTTATGCTTTAGGAGGCTTAAGACATATTTTTTATGCAAGGCCAAAGACAATTCTAAAATTCAAGGACAGATAAGAGATGTGCTTGTATCAGTCTTATGTTTATAAAGTGCAAGCCATTCACTCTTGCATAATTTATTCCTGCAGAAACCTAAATCACCCAATCGAGTAATAAAATGCATGTAGGTACAAATGCCAGCAAGAGAATGTTGCAGTAAATTAAGATCTGATATAGAAGCCTCGTATGTTCATTTCACTCAGCCCATATATGCCATAACTCTCTCACTTGCATGCACGTACACGTGGTATGTGATCTAGATCAATATGCATAAAGTCTAATCTGGCCATCTTGAAACAGGTGGAACCTCAATAAAGATGCATATATAATCCCGGGGATGCAAAATAAATCTGGCTGTTGCAGTGCATTCTATTATTTGTCTAATTCCTTCTGATTTGCATCGGCAACTGAAGAGTATAGATCAAAATACAAAATCAGATATTATATATTTTGCTCCTCTTAAGTTATTGACATTATATGTACACAGTTCTATATTTCTGCTCTTTCATTTGTCATTTCTAATTCCAATACTTTTGCTATGGATAAAAAAATATTAAAATCTGCATTATGTTGCCTTGCAGGTTATTAGGACTGTGCAATGCTTCCAGTTCAAAAATAAAAAGTTACGCCAGCGTGGGCATGGGTAAATCAAATATGCCTTTTCATGGGATTGCAATGCAGCTGCAGGGGTAGCTGAATAGTCTGTAAAAAAAAAAAAAGGCTGCAGCTCTCTTAGGGAGTTTCAATCAGATGCCCTGTTGACAAGCCCCATGTTAGAATTTGAAACAATGAACAGAAATAATAGTTAGGATCTGGGATGAATGTTTTGAGTATTATAAGCAACCCCCCTGGCTTTATTTATTTCTTTGTATATTACAAAAAAACATTTATAACATCCAGTCCTAAGATTCTGGCAGGCAGGATAACATAACGGAAACAATATAAAAGGAATTTTAAAAATGAATTCCAATGACTATACATGATGGCCCAATATTATAGCTCAGCCATCAAACTTTAATGAGAACAGAATTTTGGCTTATTTGATGCTGCTATCAATGATGTGGGAGATGTGAGATCCTGGACCACATTCCTACATTAAGTAGACCCCACAGCTTCCATGCATGTAGACTGAAATGATTTTATTTGAAAGCTGATGTTTGCTTGATTGCAAGCAACTATATTTGGCCACCAAAAATAAGCCCACACCCAATTATATTATTAAAAGTGCCAAGAAATAAAATATAGTTGCTTCTGTTTAATTAAAACAATGAACATTTTCTTTTCCTCATGTGATTTGACATGACAGTTATGATTCCACTTCTTTGGGGGCAGAAGTTTCCACAATATGGGGGCTACGACAAAGATGATCCACTTCATTACTTTATCTTACATAAATCTTCTTTAGATGTCTTTGTAGGATAGGCACTGATCTTTGACTTTGACCACAATGTTCAGTTTTCCCCCTCTGATATATAATTCAATTTTTCTGGCCATCATGTTGTTAATTTTCAGATTGTAATGTGTCAAACATATCTGAATGTTCCTAGATCCATAGTATTAAGAAAAAATTATACTCACTCTCAAACCCCCCTCCATTTCAATCCCCTTTCCCTTACTAATACCCCAACATGACACCTTCCACAGGCCATCCTATCTAATGCACGTTAGCTGTTGTGCTATGCTAGGGAGGTAACACTTCCTCTCTGTACTTTCACTTCAGGGATGTGTAACCCTCTTCAAACCCTGATTATCATTCAGAGTATATGTTCTTGATAGGTCCACTGCAGTGGTGGGTTGCAAATATTTTTTACTACCAGTTTGGGTGCGCTTCTGTGTGCTCGTGAATGCGTACAATGCTTCTGCACATGCGCAGAAGCATCTGGGTGGATGGGCAGGGCCTTCCGCCACCAGTACTACTAGTTCAGTCGAACCTGGCTGAACCGGGAGCAACCCGCCGCTGGTCCACTGTGATTTATGGCTAGTATCCCAGTCTGATAGATACATCCTTTCACTCATGGTGTTACTTCTGAATTGGTGTCCCTTGCCTTTTGCAAAATACTTTTTTTTTAAGCTACCAGGCATCTTGGCTCTTGCTGTGCCAGTGCTCTTCAACATCTTCATAAATAATCTAGATGAGGGGATAGACGGGTAGCCATCAAATTTTAATTCTGGGATGAAACTTTCATCCCAGACTGGGATGAATTGCCAACACCTTGGAAGATAGACTCATGTTTCAGAATGATTGTGACAGACTTGAACATTGGGTCCCAGTCAACAAGATGCAGTTCAGTGGAAACAAAAGCAAGGTCCTGCATTTAGGCAAGAAAAAAAAAACAAGTGCACAGTTACATAGGTGCATTATATAATAGGTGGCACCTGGCTCAAGAATAGTAATTGCAAGAGGGATCTAAGTGTCCTAGTGGACTATCTCTTAAGTACAAACCAGCCATGTGCTGCAGGCTACCAAAGAAGCTTGAGCTGCATTAACAGAGGAATAGCATCAAAACCATAATAAGTGATAGTACCACTCTTTACTGCACTAGTGAGGCCACACTTGGAATCCTGCATCCAATTCTGCTCACCATAACACAAAAAAGGCCGAGGCTCTAGAAATAGTGCAGAGAAGAGCAACCAATGCATGTATAGGGTCTGGAGGCTAAACTACATGATTAATGATAGAGGGAATTAGGTATGTCTAGCCTAATGAAGAGAAGAATTATGGGTGAGGTGATAGTTGTCTTCTGGTACCTGAGGAGCAATCACAGGAGGAGAGGGGTCATTTATTCTCCAAAGCATCTAAGGCAGGGGTGTCAAACTCATGTCATCACACCGGCATCATGTGACATTTTGGGACTTTTCCCCCCTTCGCTAAACTGGGTGTGGCCACTGCGTGATGCATCTGGCCCATGGGCCGGGAGTTTGACAGCGCTGATCTAAGGGCAGGATAAGAAGTAATAGGTGGAAGCTCATTAAAGAGAGATTCAAACTGCAACTGTATCTGAATTTGGAATCTGCTCTTTTCATATGTTGATGCAACAAGGAACTGCTGACATTAAAATGGCAGCTTCCAAGTCCAATAGTTAATGCTGTATGGAGAACTGGAGGAAAATACTTAAAGAAGAAAGAGCCTTACATTGGGTCCATGCAGATATTCAAGAATGCTTCAGTATTGAACCAGGCCAGGTTTTAAAATAATGAATTTGTCATTGTTTTAGGTACAATAGCCTTAAATGCTTTCTTCTTCTCTTTCCTCCTTTCTTTCTCTCTCTTTCTTTATCTTTCTTTCTCTTTCACTCACTCTCTCTTTCCTTTTCCCTCTCCCTCTCCCAACCTATGTTGTAACTGTATGCACATTTCAAACAGAAAAGCATCTATCATCAACAGTTCATGCTAATTTACATTCCTAGGAAAAAATACAGATAGATCTGCCATATTTATAATGAATCGTTCTATAATCAAATAATATATATCAACCTGGTCTCTAGCCAATCTAAAGTGCATGCTGCCAATTTCATAATTACCATGGTTCTGCCACAATGGGTATGAAGCATATTAATTCTGTGCCTTTTTAAAAAGTATTTTTTTTCCTGAAATGCATTTATAGGTTGGCTAGCATCTGCACCAATTAAAGTTTATTAATTCATTTCTTGAGTTCCAATATATCAAAGGGCCAATTTATAAAATCAGCAGAATCAAATGGTAAAACTTTTCCCCTCTATTACACTATACTGCTTCAAATTGCAGGTGGATGGCATGTTTGAATGCTTCTTCATTTGAACTATATTTGGTTAAGTTACAAATAAAAACTAGTAGAACCATAGTTTTTGACTTGATGTATTTCTTTGTATAGAAATATTATTTCCCTTTCCCTTTCGAACTGAAGATATTTAAAGATCAGAGATGGGTTGTTCGTGCATATGTATGATGCTTCTGTGTATGCGCTGAAGCGTCCGGGTGGGTGGGCGGAGCCTCCCGCCACTGCTACTACTGGTTTGCCTGATCCGGGCAGAACCATGAGCGATCCACCTCTGTTAAAGATGTAATCTTTCTATTAAGCTTGAAGTTTCTTTCTGGTGATAAATAAATTTAACACAAGATGTCTTCAGCTTATTTTGGACTTTCATGCCAAATACATTTTTGTGGAATGCCTTCCAGAGAAGCTAAAGAGAGGAACTTGTAACCTCAACATATCTACAAGCATTGGGTTGCAAAGGTTTTCAAATGGACATTCTCTTTTGCTACAAGAGGAAAAATGGAAAGAGGTGAATCTTAAAGTTTCATATCCACTTCCAGATAACCAACTGTTAGAAATTTTATCCTTCTGAAAAATAAAAATCATATGTGCAACCTGCTTCTTGACCAGGAAGAAGAGCCAGAAAGAGTCATTTGGATGGCAGCTTGCTATTTAGTAAGGTCAAAAGAACATTTGAGTTTCTCAGTATATACATGTAGTTCCAGCAAGATTCATTGCTTCTATACTTTAGGTGTCTTTTTCTTTGTCCAGTTACAGAGCCTTTCCTTGTTCTTTGGCTACAGTTCAACATTTCTACTTTCACAAAAGTTTCAGCTGAGTTCTGCACTAAAGTTATCAGCAGATTTAATATAAATTGAAATTGGGATCACTGACTTTTATGGCACTTCTTGCTGTAATGATGCATGACTTATCAATCCCTCATTTTTAATGTGCAGACATGTTAAGTTTAACTAGCTTGTTCAAGTAATGGATTTACTGATTAGTTCCTGTTTTGGTACATAATTGTTCAATGAGTTCTTCAATATTAGCTTAACCCAAAAAAGCTTAAGTACAATACTGAGCAATAAGCTCGTCAAAAATACCCACTCATTCTTCTGAAATCACAGTTTCAAGTTAATCAATAATGGCTTTATTAAGAGGAGAGGTTTTTTAAAGAAAAATATTTATAGTTAATGCAAATGTTTAAAAATGTTATAGGTATTAATTATTAGCAGTTTTTTTTTCACAGCACACACACACACAAAAAGAACTACATAAATGTACTTGAAGACACTTAAAGCTTTGGCATTCTTTGCAAATGACTAGCTAAAGAGCCCCTTGGGCGGTCGTTTTTTACTGCTTTTCAAAGCTCTAATAGCACTTTTTCACCAAAGACACACCCATTCAATCCTCAGAGAGTTACAATAGCATAATTGTTCTTTTAGGTTTTAAGACCCTGACATATCTGTCAACGAAAGAACAGTGAATAATAATACCAGAACTATTTTATGCAAATTCCACTTAGATGTTTCAGGATTTTTGCATGAGACTGATCTTGCCTCCTTGTTGACAGTTTTATTGTCAAATTAGCGTTACATGAGAAAGTGGTAAAGTTTTCTTCTTTTGTTAAATAATATCCATTAAAACCTTTCCATAGATTAAAAAAAAAACAAATACGGAAGCAATGAGATGGAAACATTCGTTTGGGAGAATGTTAGCAGAGTGGAAAACAGTTGTCACTTGCTGGATTTTTTTGTAAATAGATATTCTTTTACAAAATTTTAAAATGTCTCATTAGAATGTGTGTGACGTAATGCTCAAATAAACCTAAATGTTTACATCTGTATTTTTTTCACTTATTTATCTGAATTAATCCAACCAAGTGAGGTAATATACTACATGCATGAGGTATATTATATAAGATGCAGAAAAAATATAATTATTGTTGTTAAAAATCTAAGGTGTAAAGGAGAATGGTATGACCAACCTACTAGTTTTGCTATGTTTAAGGAGAAATATATGAAAAATATTAATCCAATACAAATTGACAGAGCTCCTATCAGATGTTAAATTTCTCTACACTTTGATTCCTTGTGCATCTGGCTATTGAATAGACAACATCTATAAGTGGAACAATTTTGTTTTTCACATACAAATTAATTTGGGTTAGAATTTCCTGAGGAGATTTTGCAAATCTTTGCTTTAATGGTACTAATGGGCAACATTGTTAAATCTGTGGCTGTTTCATTAATTAATATATTGTGTGATTGATTCCTTTTCTTTCTGATAGTTAATCCAATAATAACTAAGCCAAAATGTCCAAGATACACTTGCTGATTAATTATTACTATTTACACAGACAGTGGGGGGGGGGGGGCTGCAGCCATCTTTTCTTTTGGACCTCAGGCCTGCCACACTTTCTATTATTCTACTATGCATTTTCTATTGTGGGAAAATGGGAGGAGGATTATACGGAGCTAAGTGAAAATGGGAGAGGGGATGGTAAGGAGTGAGATGCTATGTAGCCATAACAAAGTTCTTTCTAGAAAGCCAAGGTCATTCTTTGTCTTTGCACCTCTGCACATGACCGGAACTGGATGGGTGGAACTGCCAGCATGGCAGTGGAAGATTGGACCATGTGATAGACTTGTGGGTATGGGGGCAGGATCTTGAATCTTGAAAACCGGGAAGCTTTCAGATTCAGGTTTTCCCAGATGTGCCAACATGGCTCTCTTAATAAATTGGAACTTTGAGTAATCCTTTGCCTCAGACTTTGATTTACTTTTGGATGCTATTTGGAACCTTGACAAAGAGAGAGAGAAAGAATATCTAGCCTTACATTGGAAACTTTAAAAAAACCATTACTCTAATTAAAGACATGAGAGTGTTAAATGTATTACACCTCAAATTAGACTTTAGGGTAAATGGTCAGAAACCAAAAAAGAATCTCTTATTCATACTCAACTCCTTGAGTCTCAAAACTTGTATCTCAAAGGATCAAATAACAATCTTGACTTAGGAATCTTCTCTCCCTCCAAGAATCAGGCAATGGGAAAAACAAAATATATTATATGTTAAACTTACAGCAAAGACTGATACATGTTATTTTCCAACAAGAAAGACTAGTCTGGTTTCCTTAAATAAATTAATTTTAGAATGGGAATATCTTTAAAAAAATATTATTTTAGTTTACATGGAAGCACATGAGTTTAGGAAAGTTATCTTAAATGTTGGGCTATTTTCTTTTCAATTAGAAATAGCACTTAGACTTATATATCACTTCACAGTGCTTTACAGCCCTATCTTAGAGGTTTGCAGAGTCAGCATATTGCTCTCAACAATCTGAATCCTCGTTTTACTGCTCTTGGAAGGATGGAAGGCTGAATCAACCAAGAACTGGTGACAGTTGAAGTGTTAGACTGTTGTCAGTCAGCAGAATTATCTGCAATACTGCATTCTAACCACTGTATCACCACAGCTCAGGAATAATGCAATTTAATTTGCCTTTTGATAATCTAAACTCTTTCCATAATCTGTACATTGACTATATACATTTTGAAGTGGATTTTTTTTTTTAAAAAAACCTCTCCTATAACATGCAAGAATCTTTTTTTTTCTTTTAGCACTAACAAACCTGTTAGTTAAATTTAAGCAAAACACACTTTACTTTAAATTCTGTTTCTTTTAACATTGGCTTTTAAAATTACACATTTGGCTCTGTATGGTTGAGTCTTGTCTGCCTGAACACACTTATTTTCCTGCTGATTTAGTGTCTACAAATAGATGTCTACTTGCAAAACACACCTTTCTTTGAATCCAGCCCACTGAATCAAGCTCATTATCTTAAGACATCTCTTTGGGCAAAGGTTATGCTTTCCTGAGCTATATTAATCTCTTTCTCTAAACATCACCGGCTTAATTGGGTTAGATCAGAGTTATACTGTTTTGAATAAAAGGGTGTGATTAATGTGAGCTAAAAGCAGCTGGATCGGCACAGTCTGATTCTGCAATGTACACAAACCTATTATCATTATAACTGTGAAAATGCATGGAAACATCCAGCTTTGGTAAGCAACATCCCTTCTCTTAAAGAAAATGACTACAGAGATTGAGTGGATACAGAGATTCCCCTAAGTGTCCTAGAGCTTTTCTGACAATAACTTTTTTGATGAATAGTGCTGCTAACACAATTGTGCCAATTCATAAAGGCTAGTGGTTTTTATCAGAGACCATTGGTTCACCCATATAGCTCTTTGACTTAAACTGTAAGGCAGGATCCTGAGTCTGAGATTTGCTTTTTCTTTCATTCTCTGAAAAAAATATATTTGATGCTGAAATATTGAAGCTTTTGTAAAATTAATTTTGGACACCATTGTAGTTTACACTTAATTATGGGAGTCAGTAAGTTAGAAGAGGAGGGTTCCCAACCTTTTTTTGGCCATGCGCCACCTAAGCATCTCTAAAATCCCGACCCCTCCCCTCCCCGTGACATACTATAATTCTTGCTTTACTCAAAAAGTGAATTGTACTCATGCAGATAAAGCCTAAAAGGCCATTAACTTTTTTATTATTTATTTTTATAAAAATAAAATAAATAATAATTAACTTGGTTTAAACAAGGTTCAAATTGCCCCCATTAAGAATCAAATTATGCCGCTGTGGGGTGGGGTGGGGGGCATGTTGGGAACCACTGGTCTATTGTAATGTTGGGAGACCTAAACACAATACTAGAATGTACATCCCAAAATAGGAATAGCACTTAGACTTATATCTGCCCAATAGGGCTTTACAACATTCTATGGGCATCTGTTTATAATATCAGCATATTGGCCCCAACAATCTGGGTCCTCATATAACCTTGAAAGGATGGAAGGCTGAGTCCACCTTGAGCCCATCAGGATCAAACTCAAACTCAGACTGTGGACGCTGTTTGCCTTCTAACCACTGTACCACCAAAATCAGTCTCATGACCCAGTTCAAACAGTTCACTACTCTAGTGGCATTTATAAAACTCCTGCTGTTGCTGAACTTTGAAAGGGTGAACAGTCTACCACCACATTCACCCACAACAATTGCCAGTATGATGAATTTTGCTCTGCTTATTTTAAAAAAAAGTACAACTCTAAAGTATACTTTACTCTTTATATGTACATTGTAAGTCAGGGTTGAAGGGAAGCTTGAAAATTTTAATGGTCCTTCAAACCAAAATAAAATATAATAATTGTTTGAATTGCATTTTAATTAATGTGGAGCATGGATAGATGGATGGATGTATAGAGATAGCTGATGATAGCTGATAGATGTTTGATAGATGATGATGATAGATAGATAGATAGATAGATAGATAGATGATAGATAGATAGATAGATAGATAGATAGATAGATAGATAGATAGATAGATAGATAGATGATAGATAGGTAGATGATAGATGATAGATAGATATAGATAGAAAGATAGATAGATAGATAGATAGATGATAGATAGATAGATAGATAGATAGATAGATGATAGATAGATAGATAGATGATAGATAGATGATAGATAGATAGGTAGATGATAGATGATAGATAGATAGATAGATAGATAGATAGATAGATAGATAGATAGATAGATAGATAGATGATAGATAGATAAGATAGATAGATAGATAGATAGATAGATAGATGATAGATAGATAGATAGATAGATAGATAGATAGATAGATAGATAGATAGATGATAGACAGTGACCTGCAGTCAGGGGAGGCAGGGGAGGCAGAGCCTCACCACTCTCATCATGGAAAGAAAAAAAATGTAAAAGGGAAAAGGTGAGTGATGAGATGAGGTTTAAAAAAGCCTCTAAAAAAGGGAGGACTGTGACAACTTTGATCTTTGCAAGCGTGCAAGCAAAATACCCCAGGATCACGGTGGCGGGGACAGCAACTCCTTCCGCTGCGCTACGGAAAAGAGCCACGCTTTGCAGGAAACTCCTCAGTACTAGCCTCAGATCAGTGCGAGCCGCGATCCCCTTCATGTTGGCTCAGGAAGGAGGGGAATGGGACTGCGTGTGCAAGAGGCTCCTCAGTGCTAGCCTCAGATCAGCGCAAGCCGCAGTCCCCTTCATGTTGGCTCAGGAAGGAGGAGAATGGGACCGGTTGTGCAGGAGGCTCCTCAGCACTAGCCTCAAATCAGCGCAAGCCGCAGTCCCCTTCATGTTGGCTCAGGAAGGAGGTGAATGGGACCGCGTGTGCAGGAGTCTCCTTCCTGAGCCAACATGAAGGGGACCGCGGCTCGCGCTGATCTGAGGCTAGCGCTGAGGAGCCTCCTGCACAGCGTGGCTCATCTCCGCAGCACAGCGGAAGGAGTTGCTGTCCCCACCACTGTGATCCTGGGGTATTTTGCTTGTACACTTGCAAAGATCAAAGTTGTCACAGTCCTCCCTTCATGATGATCATTTGATGACATCAGTGCTCACCAGCCATAAACCGCACCACATGTCACTGATGATAGATGATAGATAATAGATGATAGATGATAGATGATAGATGATAGATGATAGATCATAGATCATAGATCATAGATCATAGATCATAGATCATAGATGATAAATGATAAATGATAAATGATAGATGGATGGATACCAAGCAATTACTTGACTAGAGTGAGATGAATTTGGTACAACAGTTAAATTGCTGGACTAATGCTGGAGTAACCCAGGTTCAAGTTTATACACAGGTCTGGAAACTCACTGAATGACTTGATCCAATCACATTCTCTCAGAACAAACTCCTTGTCAGGATAGTTATAGAGATAAAAATAATATGAACAGAGTTCATGAAAAACAAGGAAAAAAATTTAGAAAAGGTGCGATCCAAAATTATTCACATTTCTAAGTCAACCAAAATTGCCACTGCATTGCCAAAATAAACATGTATTGTTTTTGCTTTTGCTTTACTCCTAATCCAAAGCAACAGAGTAATCAAAGGCCAGATTCATTCTTAAATAAAATTTAGGATGATAATCAGACAAATTGTGAAACACATAAAAATATATTTGATGGAGAAAAATGTAAATCACTACTCTTTAAAGAAAGTGTAGTTTTTTTTCGTAGTACCACCCCTTCTTCCTCTTCTCTTTCCATTTTATTTTCATATATATATGAAATTATATATATATATATATATATATATATATATATATATATATATATATATATATATATATATATATATATATATATATATATATATATATATATATATATATATATATATATATATATATATATATATATATATATATATATATATATATATATATATATATATATATATATATATATATATATATATATATATATATATATATATATATATATATATATATATATATATATATATATATATATATATATATATATATATATATATATATATATATATATATATATTGGCACAGTTATCATTCATGTTGATGTCAACAGCCCTCCACAGACAGGTAAGAGGAAAATACCACTCCAGGGATCCTATTCATGTTGCACAGCAGGGCCTTGTCTGTAATTACTGTGGCCTAGTTATTTCTCAGGCAAAAAAAGTCCGGCACTAGATCCTTTTTTTCTTAATAGGTGAAGCTGAACCTAAAGCACTGTAATTTTAATCAAATCTTTCCCATCTGCGTGTACGTCTCTGAGAAGTTGAAGATTTAAGTGTATGTTGTAAGGTTTGTTGAATAGTCCCAGCAGGAGGAGAAAGGGCAGCGAGATGGTAATTATGTTATACTTAAAGGTATTTTGGTTGCCAAGGAAGTTTCTTTTCCTTTTCTCTAACCTTCCCCCTCCTCGTTCCCGGCCTCGCTATTTCTCTTCTCCTCCCCCACCATAAGGGTTAAGATGATGTCATCAATTCTCAGGAAATACTGCAAAACGGGTGGAAGGCAGTGTCAAGAACACACTTTAGAATCTGCTTACGATTGGAAGGAGACCAATTTATGCCTCCTTAGTTCAGATCTTTTTTGTATGAATGCATATTGTATGTGAAAATTCAAATTTAAATAATAAGCACATTAGTAGAATGACTTTATTTGCACGTGTCTGTTTTGATCAAAGGATATGTTTTTAAATCTGAAAGAAACTATAGGGGTATATTTATATAAGACCTAGATTCGGGGGAAAAGTTTTCCTAATGCTTTAGTCCTCTTAACTACTTTTGCTTCTGTTACATTTTATTATTCCTAGAATCAGTAAACTAATAAAATCCTGGTAATTGGAAACCAGTTTTTCCCCTCCCAAAATAAAAGCAGAAAGTTTTCTCTAATGACCCTTGGAATAATTAGGAATAATCAATCAGAATAGAACTGGAAGGAACTTGGAGGTCTTCTAGTCCAATCCTGCGCAAGCAGGAGACCTTGTATCATTTCAGACAAGTGGTTGTCCAGTCTCTTCTTAAAAACCTCCAGTGATGAAGCACCCACAACTTCTGAAGGCAAGTTGTTCCACTGGTTAATTGTTTTTCACTGTTAGGAAGTTTCTCCTTAACTGCGCACTGCTTCTCTCCTTGATTAATTTCCAACCATTATTTCTTGTCTTGCTTTGGAAGATAAGTTGATCACCTCTTCTTTGGGGTAGCCCCTCAAATACTGGAATAGTGTTATCATGTCACCCTTTTTCCTCTAGACTGGCCATACGTAATTCCTGCAGCCGCCCTTCATATGTTTTAGTCTCCAGGCCTTCAGTCATCTTAATTGCTCTTCTCTGCACTTCTCAACATATATTTTTTTTGTAATGCAGTGACAAAAACTGGATGCAGTATTCCAGGTGTCATCTTACTAAGATTGTATAGAGTGGTACTAATACTTCATGTGATTTTGATTTTAAATTGAGATAGATCAATGTATCCTATTTTTCCCTACATGATGGGGGGGGGCATTAATGCCAGCCATGGACAGGCACAGGAATGTCATCACCTAAGTGGAAAATAAATCAATTATCTCATTTTGATAGTAATCCATACATGGAATTTTGACATATTTGATACTGCTATCAATGATGTGGGAGATGTGAGATCCTGGACCACATTCCTACGTTAAGTAGACCCCAGAGCTTCCATGCATGAAGACTGAAATGATTTCATTTGAAAGCTGATGTTTGCTTGATTGCAAGCAACTATATTTGGCTACCAAAAATAAGCCTGCACCCAATTATATTATTAAAAAGTGCCAAGAAATAAAATATAGTTGCTTCTGTTTAATTTTAAAAATAAAGATTTTTTTTTCTTCATGTGATTTGACATGACAGTTATGATTCCACTTTTTGACACCGAAGTCACATAGCAACATCTTAACTACTCCATAGCAACCTTCTGGCTTTTCATATTGTAATGATCCTGCTTGTTAATAATTTGATAAAAGCTCATTTTAATTTACAGGTAAATAGGAGCAGAATATTCTTGATGCTTACATAAAATTCAAGAATCGATCTCCCCCCCCCCCCTCACTTCCTCCCTCCATCTCTCTCAAGAAGGATAATTATCTTAGCCCATTCCACCAAAACCAGTAAAAAAAACTTATAGGAGGACAGACCTGTGAGGAATCTGATAACATTTTTCATTTTATTAAGAAGCGTAAGTTTTCATGAGCTGCAACTTATTTTATAAGATGTTAAAGTGGATATAGGATGTAAAATGGTATGTAAAGAGGAGCGGAAAACAAGGTAGTTATGCAGGCAGAGGTTACATGTAAAACAGATTATAAATATAATATAAAATATAAAAACAATTTACAAAATGGTTTCTATATTTCCTACCAGATCTGGCCTGGTATGGATGCCCTGAATCCATTCTGTAAAGCAATGTCAGCAGGGAAGGCTGGAGACATACCTGCCCAGTGAAACAAAATCTCCTCAAAATTCAGACAGCTCAGACCCTCTATGGTTTATGCAAGTTTAATTATTTTGGAGATTTGAGGGGACAGTTATAGATACTAGTTATTGTTTTTATGTTTGTGTTGTGTTGGTATGTTTTATACCTTGTTAGCTATTCAGAGTCACTATGCTTATTTATTAACAAATGAATACTTATATTGATGTTTATTACTTTTTAAGTAATAGAATATAGGTTTTTGAAAAACTTATTTTGAAAGTTTATATATCTATCCATCTTAAAGCAACATCTCTGGGTAACCATATAAATAATTCAAAGAAACAAATATGCTGGCTTTGGCCACGTCATTAACATATATAGTGTGATTTCCCAGTTTAAAATTAAGCTGATAAAATCAGATCTCTAACAGCTTGGCAGTTCTGAAGTTTCATGGTGTAGATTGAACTTACTTTGTTTCAGAATGACCACAGTAAAGTCAATGCATCTGTGTCTAGAAATCCAAGTTCAGATTTTAAAACAGACTCATGATTATCTCTCAGCATAATCTTACGTTTTTAACGTGAATTTTTGTTGGATATGTGTATATCATTATCACCCTCCTAGAAGAAAGAAAAACTGAATATGAATGAAATGTTTTATTGTTGCTAATACCCTTCTTTCTATCCAAAGACAGGAACACTAATAGATACCAAATCACCAGTTCCAATTAGTGCCAGCACTGTGTACAAAGAACAAAACACTTTGAAAAAATGAAACATAAGCCATTTATACATGGAATTGAGGGGAAAATGCTCAGCAAATCTAAGTTAAGAGAAAAAAAATTCAAAGTAAACTTTTCCAAGTTTCCTTTTGTGTTGGTACTATACATTCCATAATGTTGGTTAGAAACACTGCTTTAAAAGCAACAGTGAGCCAAGTTAACTGATTCAAAGTGGAAAAAAAGATTCATCCACACATACATTAAGAATATAGATTTCGTCATTTCAAGAATGAAATTTCATCATTTTGGATCTGAGTTGGGTGGGATTGAGAGTGTTACTGGAAGTTTGTCAGGAACATTTTGATAATGCTAGCTACACCTTTAACTTAGTTGCACAGTATTTGGAAATGTATATTCTCACTTAATGATTGAGTATGAAATACAGAATTAAGCAAGCATTTATTTCAATCATCAAAGGGTTAAGCTTGAATTATGCTATATTTACCCCATCCTTAGTGGGGACTTGGTGTAGAGTAAGATTATTTTTCTTACTCTCAATCCAAAAACATCGAGGAAGATATTGGCAGCCTGGTGCCTTGCTGGGCTCCTGCCATCAAAGGGGAAATGAGGCATTTGGGGCAATCCACACCTGTTCATCTAATGGTGGGAAATGGGGAGGGAGACCAGATCACTAAACCAACTTATACCACGATCTTCAAGGCCGTTTGCCCTGAAAACGGAATGTTACCAGTTTCACACCTCAGAGTTTCTTAAAATCTCATACTAGCATCACATTGGCTGACCAGAACACTGGCCATGTGGGGAGGGATTGGGAGTTTGAAAGAATTGCTTTGTATTTTGTGTGGGATCACCAGATTCCATCTGACTTTACTGCAAGCAGTTTCTTTCAGTAAAACTTCCTTTGCTTCAGCTAAATAGAGTCACGAGTGTTACTTTCCTGAGCAAGCAGCCTGGGGCAGGTCAGACAGAAATATTCTTTAACCTTGATGGTCTTTTTTGCAAGACTCAGCAAAGCATTCCAAAAACCAGATAAGGTAGACTTCTCCTTAGCAAACTCCAATTGGATGCAACCATCAGAAACAGGACAAGTGATTAGCCGATTTAGGCTGATCATAAAATCTTCGTGGATGAAATTTAGATGCAAACTTCTATGGGAGGGTTTTCTAGCTTTGAAAGAGTCCCCCCCCCCCTATTATATTCATGTATTTTGGAATATTTTTAGATTACTGTCTCATGTTATACTTTATCATTTTTCTCATACTTAAAATGAAGTCTTAAATACTCATATTGGTGTAATTGTTGCTTTCAAACCCAAAAGAACCTGAGACTTGAGTTATGGACAGAGCAATTTGTGTCAGTAACTGATTTTCTTAAAAATTCAGAAACTATGCAGGTGCCAAAGAAATGAAAGAAAAATTCCTACTGTGATACATTCAATTTCAGAATTGTAGCTTTGACCTTTGGAATGCCAAGGCATTTCTTTTCTTCATCTTGTCAGTAACTCAACACTATTTATGCTTGTGCACTTGATAATGCACACACACACACACACATTCTGAACTGCATGATGGTTGATATCTTGTTATGACATCCATCCTTACATGTATCAAGAAGAGATATATTTTACCAATGAAATAGCTGTGAGTTCTTCTGCCTTTCTTCATACATGAGATGTCACAACATAGATCAGTTGTCACAGAATATGCAATACATATTTACAAAGTCTTTGTTCTGGGGAAAAAATGAAGTTGGAAGTAGCACATAAGTTCACTTGAAATATGTACCTGAATAAACAGCTGTTTTAAATGAAAATGTTTGTTACTCATTATAATGAACAATCTATACCTTCATGATGGAAGAAAAGAGATGCTTTGTTGTACCAGGCTGGACTCTCTATCCATTGTTGTTGGCAATGCTTTTCTTCTCTTTCACATATCCCTGATTTTCTTTCTTCTTTGAAACTGAAATTGCCATAAAATGCCATGCCTTGTGGGATATGATCCGTACCCTGTTTTATGGCCCTCTGGCGGACAAGTCCAACATTACTATATGTGGTATCCAACTTTCAAAGAGGTTGGTGAGAGATGGGAAATTGTGGTCCTAAGGAAGAAACTGGAGAAGAGAAAATCAGGAAATCAAGAATTAAAAAAGAACAAAAACAGGAGTTAACTGGGTGCTTTTCTTATTTAGGATTGTAATATTGCAGTTTTACTACAATTGTAATATTGTAGTGCAGATATTTAATTATTCTTGTTCAGGTGAAAGTCCCAGAATGATTTCACTTGAAACACTGAAGGAAGTCAGTTGAAGATGTTCCTCTACAACTGTGGTAGTATCAATTATTATGTCGGGTTGAAGGCACTTCTCTACTTCACTATTATGTGTACTGCAGATACAATACAATACAATACAATACAATACAATACAATACAATACAATAGTAGAGTTGGAAGGGACCTTGGAGGTCTTCTAGTCCAACCCCCTGCCTAGGCAGGAAACCCTATACCATTTCAGACAAATGGCTATCCAACATCTTCTTAAAGACTTCCAGTGTTGGGGCATTCACAACTTCTGGAGGCAAGCTGTTCCACTGATTAATTGTTCTAACTGTCAGGAAATTTCTCCTCAGTTCTAAGTTGCTTCTCTCCTTGATTAGTTTCCACCCATTGCTTCTTGTTCTACCCTCAGGTGCCTTGGAGAATAGTTTGACTCCCTCTTCTTTGTGGCAACCCCTGAGATATTGGAACACTGCTATCATGTCTCCCCTAGTCCTTCTTTCTCTTAAGCTAAACATACCCAGTTCCTGCAACCGTTCTTCATATGTTTTAGTCTCCAGTCCCCTAATCATCTTTGTTGCTCTTCTCCAGCTTTCTAGAGTCTCCACATCTTTTTTACATCGTGGCGACCAGAACTGAATGCAGTATTCCAAGTGTGGCCTTACCAAGGCATTATAAAGTGGTATTAACACTTCAAGTGATCTTGATTCTATCCCTCTGTTGATGCAGCCTAGGACTGTGTTGGCTTTTTTGGCAGCTGCTGCACACTGCTGGCTCATATTTAAATGGTTGTCCACTAGGACTCCAAGATCCCTTTCACAGTTACTTCTACTGAGCAAGGTACCACCTATACTGTACCTGTGCATTCCATTTTTGTTGCCTAAATGTAGAAGCTTACTCTTTTCACCATTGAATTTCATTTTATTAGATAGTGCCCAATGTTCAAGTTTGTCAAGATCCTTCTGTATCGTAAGCCTATCTTCTGGAGTGTTGGCTATTCCTGCCAGCTTGGTGTCATCTGCAAATTTGATGAGTTCCCCATTTATTCCCTCATCCAAATCATTGATGATGATGTTGAAGAGTAGTGGGCCTAAAACAGAGCCTTGGGGTACTCCACTGCATACTTCCCTCCATGGAGATGCAGTTCCATTGAGGACCACACGTTGAGTGCGGTTGATCAGCCAGTTACGAATCCATCTGGTGGTGATGCTGTCTAACCCACATTCTTCTACTTTATCTAGTAGTAGGTTATGGTCTACCTTGTCAAAAGCCTTACTGAAGTCCAAGTAAACTATATCAACGGCATTCCTCTGGTCCACTAATTTTGTCACATTATCAAAGAATGCAATAAGATTAGTCTGGCATGATCTGTTTTTGACAAACCCATGTTGGCTTTTGGCTATTACTTTGTTTGCTTCTAGGTGTTCGCAAATTCGTTGCTTGATTATTTTTTCCAGAATCTTTCCTGGTATTGAGGTCAGGCTGATAGGTCTGTAGTTTCCTGGATCTAATTTTTTTTCACACAGATGTGTGCCAAGTGTTTATTTGTAAGTGACTATACTAAAGTACAAGAGTCTGCTCAGATATTAGAAAAGTGATTTGTGAACTGAGTGAAATAATGGCATTCAAGAGGGGAAATTCCAGAAAGTGGAAAGAGTGTCAAGGTAGAACCTGACCAGTTGACATAACAGTATCCTGCTCTGGTAAACTCTACTTTCAGTTTAACTCCCACAATGACTTTCTATATAACCAGGTTACTTTCTATTGCCTCAGCCTATCTATGTTGATTGGTTGGGTAATTAGAGACAAAGACAAAGCACAGAGTTTTGTTTCATTTTTATTTCATAAGAATGCCTCTATAATCCATGCAATGCCTAAATAGATTATTGGAGGAGGGGGGAAGTATAGCTGTGAGACTAGTACTTTTTTTAACACAGCATGCCAACTTTATACTTATTTTTCTTAAGTACCTAATCTTTAAAAGTAAGAAAATCAGATAGAACAAATGTGTCTGGTGGATACCAGAGTACATGTTCCCAAGAAAATTGTACATTCATTAATATCACATTGGAGACCTAAGAGTTAAAAAAATGAGTATGCAGTAATTGCTTCCCTTAAAATTGTGGGTGGGGAGAGAGCCGCAGTGTAAAGGGTACTGCCTATAGACAGCAAGGCTCTCAAACTCATGTTACTAATTGTTTCGAAACATCACTCATAATCTTGAAACAGTTCATACCTGGGCAGCTGTTTTATCTGTGACACCATCTTTCAACAAAATACAAATTTCAGATCTAAAGCATCTGTCTTTTTTCATTTACATGTCAAAACATAATTGGCCATGGTTTGGGTTTGCTGCCTTTATTACTTTTAATAGCTGTACAGCTACTGATTGCCCAAGCTGATGGTTAATTTAATTTCTGTCAATACAATATTGGGACTGTCTGCATATTCAGACCGTGATTAACTGCTGCAGAGTCCATAACAGTAGTGTTATTATTACTGCATTTAACTACCTCTCGGGAGAAGACAAATTAAATTATGTTGAAAATGCTGTTGATTATCATTACAGACTTATTTGTAGAGCACAATTACTGATCTGTTGTAAAATAAATCAAATTTTTTATCATCTTGGTGTAAATTAAATGTAATATGGGTGAGTAGAAAGTGGTTATCGAAAGGGTTCAGGCAGTTTGGTGTAAGTTAACCGAGCACTGAATTAAAATAATAATCACAGATGAACACGATATTATATTTTAATAACAATCTCCTTCACAACCAAGCGTGCCACATATATTATGTGATTTCAACAATAAGAAAGCAAAGTTAGGATGCTTTACATTCTGTTGACTTAAACAAAAGGTTGAGGCCTTCAAATGAATTGCTGGATACTGCTATTGGACACAAGTTTAAATTGTAGTTCAAGGAGCTAATTTAAGAGGCAGCTTTAAAAATACAATTACATTAATAGCTTACATGTGGCAGTCTTTTAATGTTTCCTTTTCATCTATGATATACCTACTCCTGCCAAAAAGCATTATTATCAACTAATAGTCTTGTGTTTGCTTCTTCAGCCGCTACAAAAAGAATAAAATATTTACTCGTCTCTACTAGTGTAAAGATGAATAAAAAATCAAAGTTAACCGGCAAAGCAAATGCATTTGTATTGACATACCTTACAAAGTTTTTAACTGACTTGATTTATACATTCACAAAAGTCGAGTGGTAGATTCCATGGTGAGATAGTAGCAAGTGGATATTATTTTCATGCCAAAAAGGTAGAAATTACCTCTCTAAGGACAAGATAACTCCAAAGGAAAAGCATCAAACTCTCCCTTGTTATATTGGATTTTTATTTGCAAAATAGGATGAAAGACATTTTTTGAATATTCATCTTAACAGAAATGTATCAAAGTTATATTTATTAATTTACATGTGTATTTTCTGACTCTATACAAGAATACATCAAAATGTGCACTTTTCAAACTTTGTGATGTACTTTGTGATACATAGATAATTTGCTTTTTATATAGAGATGGTATATATCCTACACAGACATATTGTACATTCATGTGTGTACTACACATAGATATAAACACATATATGTACATAATACTATGCAATGTACTACGCTAAGGAGATGAATGCTCTCTCTCTCTCTCTCTCTCTCTCTCTCTCTCTCTCTCTCTCTCTCTCACACACACACACACACACACACACACACATTATACATACATACACACACATTACACACACACACACACACGTGTGTGTGTGTGTGTGTGTGTGTGTGTGTGTTGTATTTGTGCTGATAAATAACACAAATATAAAAAGACAACATTAAAAATAAAAATATGGTTTTCTGCCTGTATGGTCCTCTGTAATGAGCCGGGGAGTAGTGAGCTCCCTCCCATATTTGGGCATACCAGGAGTTGTAACACAAATACATACATACATACATACATACATACATACATACATACATACATACACAAACACAAACAAGCAGTGTGTACACATATTTGTTTGCATACTATTTCCCATTAAGCTTTTTAGAAATTATTGTGCAGTTTTAGTGTTACAAATCACCAAAAGAAGCTATTCCTGCCCATGGTTTATTCTTTTTCAGACATGTCAAGAGGCTGCCTACTATCCTCTCAAGCGGCCTGAAGCCTATCATTGCAATTTGAATATGTTTGACAATTCTGTGACAATGTTCCACGATGTGTCCTCTCTAGCCCTTTGAAAACTTGCACCAGATTAATTTAGCATTCTTTCACAAATTAGAAGTGACACATCATTCTTATTAGAAAACTAAGAAGTAAGGAAATATTTCATTCAGCTAAAACAAATGTAATTTCCCCCCATCCCCACAACCTCAGAACAAGTTGTCATGAGCTATTTTCTTTGTGAGTATCTGAGTCACTCTATGTATAGACACACATTCTTACATCTACCTACTTCTAGGGATACATATCTATGCCCCTAATATCAGTAAAACAGCAAAATTTGAAGACGGTACAAAGAGACTGTATCCTGTCAGACAAGTGTATAGAGGAAATACACTTCTGAATGGTCCATTGGGAAACTGTAGCATGCTTTTAGACAATGGGTTTCTACATATTCTTCTAGTTGCATGTCAGGGCCACACTCCCCACAAAAAAACTGATGCAGCAAAGACAAACTAACAGGGGGTGGGCTGCTGAGGGTTTGCAGGGGTTTGGGAGAGCCTCTAGCTAAGATTCTGTGCAGTTCGGAGAACCCCCAAATCCCATTCCTGGCTGGCCCCTCCCACACCACACCACCTTTCCCAGGAGTCCCCATGTGGCCCATTTTTAAGTGCAGAAGCGCACAGAGGCTCGGGGTGGGCAAAAAATGGGCCTACCAGAAGTTTGGGAAGGCTGGAAAAGGGCCTGTTTCCAGTCTCCAGAGGGACTCCTGAGCCTGGGGAGGACATTTTCTCCCTCCCAGAGGCTTGAGGGAAGCCTCCAGAGCCTGGGGAGGGCAAAAACTCCCTTTCCCTGCCATGTTGCAGAAGGCTGATTAGGCCACACCCACCATGGCCACGCCCACCCAGCAACTTGTCAGAGAACCCCTTGTTAAAATTTTTGAAGCACGTCCCTGAAACTAACAGTTCACATCAGTAAAATGCAATTAATAAAATATACTTAATAATTTCCCCCTCCAGTCACATGTGAGAACTCTGCACTAATTTTTGGAATGGCTTTGGGAATAACCAAATGTTATGCTTCTGATCCCAAGGATGCCGGAGGCTCGCATAGTTAGGACACTGGGCTGATGATTGGCAAGCTCACATTCGAGACCGGTTGCTGTCTCATGACAGTGTGAGCTCCCATCACTTGCTTCAATTCCTGCCGACCCAGCAATTCAAAAGCAAGCAATCGCAAGTAAATAGATGTTTACCACTTTGGTGGGACGTTTAACAGGGACATGAAAGAAGCTCCTAACTGGGTGTCCCCTGGGCAACAGTGATGTCACCGTCTGATCCTTTCAACCTGGAAGCACTTTGGTGCTCCTGACATGATTGTAGTAGTAGTAGTAGTATCCCAAGGTAATGTGCATCTTCTTTAGGCCATTGGACCTGGAGAAGAGAGAAGCCATGTTTTGAAGCATTTACTTTAGGCTTAACTATAAGACAAGGTGTCTGCAG
Source organism: Natrix helvetica (assembly GCF_964273705.1). NCBI lineage: Eukaryota > Metazoa > Chordata > Lepidosauria > Squamata > Natricidae > Natrix > Natrix helvetica. The sequence goes on from NC_138548.1 coordinate 43,467,901, forward strand.
GGGCTAAATATAAGGCAAGGGTGTCTGGCTGGGGAATTCTGAAAATTGAAGTCCACATATCTCAGAGTTGCCAAGTTGAAAAACGCTGGTGTAACGTATTTCTAGCTGACTCTCTCTCCTGACTTTTGCAGGTACCATAGAAAGTGAAGAGGAGGCAGCAAAGCCAAACTATCTGCCACATGTTTATTTTAGTATCTTCTGGCACTTGTAAAAGTAAGATTTTCTAACTGCTAGAGGAGACTAAAATCACCCTGCAAGGTGCTGCAAAGCACCTCATAGAAGCAGATTGCATTTCCTCTTCACCTCTACAAGGAGAAACATTTTGTTTTGCAAAGTGAAGCATCTCAAAGAAGCCAGCTGCCTCCTGCAGCCTTGCTGTTTTATGTGTTGAATTCACAAGTGGGTATCTTTACTCTTACGTTGAAATGGTGCTATCCTCTCTACTGCCTCCAGTTTATTGAATCACACTTCTCAGGTCCATGGAAGCAAATCATTCTCTCTCAGGTTTTCCCTTATCAATGAAAAAGGTCAGAAAAAGTGAAATAAGCAAAACAATTGAATGCCTTTCTCATCCTACATCCATTAGGATCTCTTCGTAGATCCTTTCTATTAGGAAGAAATGTAACAAGCATTCAAACCAACCAGATTTATCTTTAAAATATCTCCCAACATTGCCATGGCAATGGGTCCCAATAAGATAAATAAGATAATAGACTACAGTAATCTCTATTGGAAACTCTGGAAGATTACTGTGGGCTAATGCCAGTAGATCCACGTTTCCTTAGGGAATTGCTAGAATGTTGTTTCTTCCATCTGTGAATGTCATCATAATTTCCGTATTTCTTTCTCTTTCCCTCTCCCCCTCTCATTTTAGGTCCTCTTCAGTTTGCAATAGATATTTCCACCATCACCACCCCTTTCTTTTTCTTCTTGTGTGACACTTTTAATTGTGTTGGTTTAGTTTTGTCTCAGGCTTCCCACTGACACAAGACTAGGAAATCTCTGATAATAGATGACTGACAATGACAACCCTTTACTATTCCCTAATCATTTCAGTTTGCAACTGAGGAATAGAGAGACTAAGAATCCATGAAAGAAAATTCAGACACCTAAGAAATAGCCAACCCATTCTGCTTAGTGTAATTAATTAGTGTAATTAAACAAACCCATGTTCATGTTCAGAGATTCACACATACTTATACAGCTACATGACACTTCCAAGTATACATAAACAGCCACACATAAACCCTACAACTAGTCTAATAATATGTCAAAACTTTTATATCACTCACTCTAAAACCAAATATATTTCAGTTCAGGCAGTCCATTAATTCCAATAATTCTTTAAAGACTAATATTTGAGAGTTGTGCATTTAAAGAACAATGTGCAACAATTAGCTTCATATTTAAAAAGAGTAACAACAAACAGTCTCCCATGCCCTCCCAAATAGCAAGTTATTTATTTCATACTTTAATCCCCCAAATATCCTTTAATAATCAGGGCCCTGAACAAGAAAATATAACACACAGGAGATTCAAAACTGATCTTGGCATTAAAAGACTGGTTCCTAGTTAGTCAACACACCCACAAAATTTAATTTCGCAACAAGCAAGCAAAGAAAAACAAACCTACAGTAGGGCAGCACACAAGAGATCATTAGTAAGAAGATGAAGACAGACTTTAAGTCACTACAGAGCATCCTTTTTTGAAGAAAATTAATTTGGTTGACTCCGTTGCCAAGAGATGTTTGGAGACTGGCCAAGAGACTTATGGCAATAAATCAACAGGAAATAACATAAACAGAAATAACTGATATTGTCGGAAAGATAGAGCCTTGATGTTTGGATTTTTGTGTGTGTGTGTGTGTGTGCACGCGCGCACACACATGGATTAGAACACTCGCATGCACACACACACATATACTGATTACAATTTTTAGATATAACCATGGGACATTTTTACGAAGAAGTTATTGAACTAAAAAAAACACCAATTCTACTGAAAGCAAAACCATGTTTAGAAGAGATGCATTCTGTAATTCTTTTTCAATTTACAAATATTACAAAGGATTACAAACACCAGCTCCATTTTTGTAGCCATGAGCCATTTATTTAAAGAGAGAATGCAGAACACAAGAGTTCCTATAATGGAAATCAAAACTGAGGTTGCATTTCTCAACAAAGAAGATATCTATATAAAAATATTCCAGTCTTTTTGGTAAAATGAGGTAAAGTAAGTTGATCACTCTATAAGTAAGTAAAAAAGATTTGAAATTGAATTGAGGGAAAATATTTTTGAAAATAAAATAAAAATAGTTCTTTAAATTTAGCTGACTTTTTTGCTTTTTCACTACATTATCCAAATTTACTCTTATAGGCACCATATTTTTCAGAGTATAAGACGCACCTTTTTCCCTCAAAAAAGAGGCTGAAAATCTGGGTGCATCTTATATACTGAATACAGCATTTTTCCCTCCTGAAACCTCACCCCTTCACCAAAATGGCTGTGCATAGCTTGTAGGAGGCTTTCAGAGAGCCCCTGGAAGCTAGGGAGGGTAGAAATGAGGAAAAAAAGGGCTGTTTTGGGCTCAAATTCCCCCCCCCCCCAGCCTGCAGGGATACTCTACAAGCCTCCTAAGGGCTATTCATGCCCTTTTTTTAAAAAAAAAGAAAGGCCGTTTTTGGGGAAAACCGGCCTGTTTTGGGGACGTTTGCAGAATGCAAAAACTTTTTTTTTTTTAATTTGCCTCTTCCAAACCTTGGTGCGTCTTATACTCTGAAAAATACAGTAGCTTCTCAATTTGCGACCAGCAAGAAAAAAAATTTTTTTTTCTTCTGTGGGGGAGTCACAGTTAAGGTGTGTTTCTAGAGTTTTCTAGAGGATTCATATTAATCGGGAAATAGCCAGATATTTTCACATCTGAAAATAGGTGATGGGACCTACCAAATCATCATTTTTGTTTTGTTTTTCCAAGGAGGCATACACCCAAATATATATAACAGAAACCATCATTACAAAAGCACAGTATTACATTTAACTATTCTGTACTTTACAGGTAGTCCTCATTCAGCAACTGCGGTTGAGACTGGCAATTTGGTAGTTGAGAAAAAGCAGTTGTTAAGTGGGGAAAAAATGACTGTGACTGTGCTTATAGTTTTACTTCAGCATCAGAAGAATACAATCCAAAATACTCAGAGAATGGCAGACAATGTTTCTGGAACTCCACTCACAAGGAAGCTGGGTAAGAAAGAAAATCTTATAGTGCCAGCCCCCCACTACCTCATCCATTGAATTGCTGACCTTGGCTCTGGGATAATTACAAAATGATAATTAATATTTGGAATAACATTCATTGGAAAGGAAGGGATTACAAGATAGTAAGCAGGTACACAATGGGAAATACAAATGGAAAGGAATGTGCTAGTGCCAGCTGTTTGCCTAGTGCTCTCCAGGCAAGCTGCTTAGGAGTCAATTCCCCCCTCCCCTTAATGTGAAACTCACTAAAGTCTTATCAGTTACATGCAGCAGCTGCTAGCTGGGTGAAGGTTCTAATCAATTAATTAAGATGCTGATCTTATAGTATAGTCTTTATTGTCCTTGTATATCATGTATACAATGGAATTGGTTAACTTATGGTTAGCATCTTTAAAGTTTGAAGTTTTGCTGTGGAGAAAAGCAGCTCAGGAAGAAATAGCTGCTTTAGGCAATCTTTCTACTCTGCATGAGGAAGTAAGGGGGGAAAACAGATCAAGCACCAGATAATGCTTACTACATGACTGTACATACAGTATAAGCCAATGATGGTGAACCTTTTTTGGCTCGTGTGCCAAAAGGGGGGGAGCAGGGGGTCGTGTGCGGGCGTGCCACACCCATAATGCAATGCACAACCGCAGTGCACATGCGTGCATGACCAGCCCCCCCCCCATTTTTTGCATGTTTTTTTTCACTCTCCCCAGGCTCCAGAAGCTTTATAGGAGCCTGGGGAGGGAGAAAACACCCCGTTCCCGAACTTCTGGTTTGCCCATAGGGCCATTTTCTGCCCTCCAGAGCCTTCAGGGAAGCCTCAGGAAGGCCCTGGAAGGCTCTGGATGGCTAAAACTGGCCCTGCGAGCAAACCAGAAGTCTGTTCCCTAACTTCCGATTTGCCCGTAGGGCTGGTTTTTTGCGGGGTGGGGAAGGCTGTTTTCACCCTCCTCAGGCTCCTCTAAAGCTTCTGGAGCCTGGGAAGGATGAAAAACGGCCTCAAGAAAAAGGCTGAAGTCAGCTGACAGGGCAACGCCTTGCATGCCCTGACAAATGGCTCCACATGCCACCTGTGGCACGTGTGCCATAGGTTCGCCATCCCGGGTATAAGCATTGGTCTCAAAATTACATTCGTTACCATTGTAACTGTGAATGCTCACTATCGGAGGCAGTGAATGTGGACTACCTTTAAAGAATAAGAGTCTGTCATAATGATGTCTCCAATTATAATACTGCACTTATGACAGTAACCAGACAAAGAGTTTTAAATGCAGAAGTTTGTTCATTAGATCAGAGTACATAGCCCATCTTCAGCTCATGCCAGAAGGATTGAACTACTATCCACTAATTACAAGGCCTTTCAGGCCAATTTTATATTTCTTTATCTTTTATTCATGTTTAATCATGTTATAAAGTAGAACTTGGTTAACTTGTATGACAACATACAAAATTTGTCACAATCGAATCATTCACAAAAACTCACTACAACCTATAAACTTTATGTTATGTCCCATTATTGAATAAGATTTGTAATGGAACTTTTTAAACTTGAGATAACATAGGACACCATTTTATGTACTCATTTCTTTTTAATTCTTTTCTATTCATTTCTTTTTTCTTTTTTATTATTACAGACCCACATGTACAGTGCATGATACACATATACGTGTGCATGAAGAAAACAATTGCTTGTACAGATCTCTTTTTAATTATTGCTTTTTTTTCTATTTTCTTACTTGATATGCACCATCTAAAGTGATGGGTTACTAAATCAAGCTATAAAAAAACTTATAAACATTTATTGTACTACTACTAATATATATTAATATTTGTAATTTCTTATGATTATATAATGCAGATCAGTCACTGAAATAAAGACATTGACTGATTAATATGATTGATGCACAATATCCTTTTTTAAAAGTTTTTTTTAAAGAGTTGTATGTTTCTTCTCTAACACTCCAGGAAACCAAGAAACTAATTTCTGGTCATTAGAGTCGGAGAGATCTCTGGAAACACCAAAAAGAGGTATTTTAGATTGTTTTCTTTTTCATTTCTTTGAAAGTTGAAACATTCTGTGTGTGAGAGTTCTTGAGAACAGGATTCTAACCCAAACAAATATTGATAAAGTGGGTTTTATAATTATAAGAAAAAGATGTTTTATTTTGAAGAAACACATTGCAGAGATAGGCAAAACCTAGCACCTAACTAATTATATTCTTCCAGGGAGAAAGTCCAGAAGGATGCACTCTGAGCCTTTGTGCTTGTGAAGAAAGCAAGAAATAAATGATCTCGGGTTAGCACATTCTTAGACAAAGAGGAGGCAAGGTAATAAACAAAGAGTACATTTTAACTAACTGTACCCTCACTGCTCAGTCATGAGAGGCTGAAAAACAAAAGCCATTAGATTTGGACTTCTGTTCAAACTTTCTCAAGAAAGTTAGATGATTCCCTAAAAACATATCAATAGTTCTTCTGAATTAGGCCAAGGCTCCTTTTGTTTTTAAAAGTAACTTATCAGGTGCCCCTGGGATATTTTCAAGCACATGAAGACGATAGCAATAGCACTTAGACTTATTCACTGTTTTACAGTGCTTTTACAGCTCTCTCTAAACACCTTTACAGAGTCATCCTGATTATCTATAGACAACTCAGGCACCTGCCATTTAATACAGGAGTGTCATACTCATTTCATCATGGCAGCATCACATGACATATCGGGACTCTTTTCCCCTTTGCTGTAGTGTGGGTGTGGCCAGTGCATGAGGCTGTGAGTTTGACAGCCTTGATTTACTACATCAAGATAGGGATTTATTTTACTGTTACACCTGAATACATCTTGTTTATAAATCTGTATGGGAAACCAAATCCATGAAGAAAGTTTTCCAATACAAATTGCAGAAGAATAATGGCAGAACAATATGACATTGTTTGCTCACATAAAAGTAGCCTGTCCCTTTAATAGTCAAGACAACTTTGTAGTTTTCTAAAACAGCAATAACATTTTTTGGACCAGCTGTTTCCCAGAGAACTGACTTCCCCATTCTCAGTTGGACTTATCACTCAGATTGTGCAGCCAGAAAGTTATTTAGTTATATGCATTATGTTCGGAGTGAACTGAGTGCATGTAATTTATGACTGTTGCACTTTAATGCATATTTAATAAAGCTGCCGACATTTATACTTCAAATCAACTGTGTCAATTTTGTTTGCTTTGGAAGCTTGGAGAAGTCCCATGGCAATGCTGACATTCCTAGAGATTTAAATTGTAAGACATTTCATTTGAGAGGAGAGACCTTTTAATATACTTGTAGTGTGATATGGCTAGGTGCAATTGGCAAGCGTTGATGAATACCTACAGAAAATGAAAGAGGAAAGATGATTTTCTCCCCCTTCTCATCCCACACGACAGAACTTGCCCTTGTTTTCAGACAAAGAATTTTTCACTAATGCAATTTCATTTTTAGAGTTAAAAACATCCTCCCTTTTTAAAGTTTGGTTTGCAGAAAACATACAGATTTATTATTTTGTGGGAATCATTTGACCATTTGTTTGTAAGTATTTGTTGTTTTAGTCAAATAAAAATCTTGATGATTTCTATATTAAAAAGAAAAACTTTGAGAAATGTACAGTGGGACCTTGGGTGCTGATGGTAATCCGTTCCAGGACTTCAGTCGGCACCTGATTTGGTCATGACCAGAAGCAAGACTGACTGTGCATGCACGCACATACACAAAATGGCACGGAAGAGGAAAATCGCCCCAGTTGTGTTTATTCGGCATTTGAGGATGTGTTTGTGACCTGAGTGAGCAGATTTTTCAGTTGGCACCCGATTTTTTTGTGCTCTGAGCCATTCGGGACCTGAGGTCCCACTGTATATGGTACCCATCCCATTTTACATGAAGCTTCTGGTTTGGTTTCTGTATTGAGGCGGTCGTTAAAACTGGAGTTTTCAAGCAAAGCCATGAAACAAAATAGTATTAATTTGTATTCAATAAAGTATCTATGTTGTTTACTTCCTTTAAATTAATAATGGGGTTTTCTATATATGCATGAGCAAAAACCTCCAATATCTAAGTATATTGGCCAATTGAGGTGGGTGCAACACATTTTGGCTCTGGGAGGTAGAATGCTAACCTCTATGCACCCCATTGAGGCAGGTCATAACCAATCCACCCTGACCTACTTCCAGCCCAAAGCCAAGATGTTCTTCATTACAAAACACTGATAGCTATGAAGAGCAAGCAGAGACAGGGATCATTCAGATTATTATTATTATTATGCTACTGTATATTCCCCATGTTCATAGTGATGTGGACAAGGAAACTTCTGATTCAAATATTTTCCAACCAATGAACTCATATATGACTCTGATACTATTTCCTCTACAATATGGGGGATAAAAAAAATTGACCTGTTGTATGGTACAATGCAAACATATCAGAGGTGGGATGGTCCTGGTTCAGCCCAGATCAGGCAAACTGGTAGTGGCGGTGGCGGGAGGCTCCGCCCACCAGCCCGGACACTTCTGCGCATGTGCAGAAGCTTATGCACATACACAGAAGCGGCTTGTGAACACATGCGTACACGAGCGAACCGGTAATAAAAAAATGGAAACCCACCACTAAAACATCTAATTAATAATAATTTATTAAATTTCTAGACCGCCCCCTCTCCCCGGAGGGACTCGGGGCGGTGTACAGGCATAAATTTAAAACATATAAACAATCAAACACATAAGTAAAAATCAGATTAAACAGCCCCTGTACAATTTATAAAAATTAAAAAACAGACCTTAAAACCAATCTTAAAAAATTTAGAAATAGGACTGAGGTGGGATGGTGGAATTAGGCCAAGCCGACTAGCTGGAATAGGTGGGTTTTAAGTTTCTGACGGAAGGAGCGGAGATCCGTAGTCATTCTAATGTCTGGGGGGAGGTCATTCCAGAGGGTCGGGCCCATCACAGAGAAGGCCCTTCCCCTAGGCGTCGTCCGCTGGCACAGCCTAGTGGACGGCACCCGGAGGAGTCCCTCTCTGTGTGAGCGAATCGGCCGGAGGGATGTATGGGGCAGGATACGATCCCGCAAATAACTAGCTCCTGTACTATGGAGCACCTTAAAAATGATGGTCAACACCTTGAAGCGCACCCGAAAAGCCACAGGTAGCCAGTGTAGCCCGCGCAGGAGAGGTGTTATGTGGGAGTAGCTAGAGACTCCCGAGACTACCCGCGCGGCCGCATTCTGAACCAGCTGTAGCCTTCGGGTGCATCTCAAGGGGAGCCCCATGTAGAGAGCGTTACAGTAGTCTAGCCAGGACATCACAAGCGCATGAGTGACTGTGCGAAGGGCACTCCAGTCCAATAGGGGACGCAATTGGCGCACCAGGCGAACCTGGTGGAACGCCTCCCTAGGCACGGCTGTCACATGGTCATCCATGGACAACCGGGTATCCAGAAGGACGCCCAAATTGTGTACCCGATCCACGGGGGCCAGACGTTCGCCCCCAATGGCCAGTGATGGAGTAAGCTGGTTGAACCGGGGCGCCGGTAGCCACAGCCACTCAGTCTTGGACGGGTTGAGCTTGAGTCTGTTACTTCCCATCCAGATCCGTACGGCTTCCAGACACCGGGACATCACTTCGATAGCATCGTTGGGGTGGTTTGGGGTAGAAATGTACAGCTGGGTATCATCTGCGTACAGATGGTAGTCTACCCCAAACCCACGAATGATCTCGGCCAGCGGCTTCATATATGTATTGAACAGGAGAGGCGAGAGGACCGACCCCTATGGCACCCCACAAGTGAGCGGCCTCGAGGTCAACCTCTGCCCCCCTGCCAATACAAATTGCACTCAGCCAGAGAGGTAGGAGGAGAACCACCGCAAAACGGTGCCCCTCACCCCCAACCCCTCCAGTCGATGCAATAGTATACCATAGTCGATGGTATCAAAAGCCGCCGAGAGATCTAATAGGACCAGGATGGAGGAGCAACCCCGATCTCTGGCCCTCCAGAGATCATCCACCAACGCGACCAATGCCGTCTCTGTGCTGTGGCCGGGCCGGAAACCAGACTGGTGCGGGTCCAGATAATCATTTTCATCCAAGTGGGGCGGAAACTGTTGTGCCACCACACTCTCTACAACCTTCGCCAGAAAGCAAAGTTTGGAGACGGGACGATAGTTGGCTAACAGAGCTGGGTCCAGGGAAGTCTTCTTGAGGAGGGGCCTCACCACCGCCTCTTTCAGGGCGGCCGGCAGAAACCCCTCACTCAAGGAAGCATTGACTAACTCCTGGAGCCAGCCTCGTGTGACCTCCCAGGATGCCAGTACAAGCCAGGAGGGACACGGATCCAATCTGTAAAATATTATATAAAATAAATGCTGTTAATGCTGCATAAAGTAAACATTGTGATTCCAATCTGAAATATGCCATTACTGGGAAGGATAACCATTGGTATCCAACAGTATTGAGAGTACTATGAGAATAAACAAAGTTGCATTTTCCCAGCCATTTCTCTGCATAAGACACCTCCCAAGGCAGTTTCAAATCCAAAACAAGGATACAGAATAAACAGTTTTAGATAGACATACTTAGATCTAAACCTTTTTTTCAAAAAATAAAAAATAAACACAAACAAAAGTGCTACTTGAGCAAATACCTAATTTAGAACGAACCTTATACAAATAATTCTGGGTTTTGCCTACCCAACTATTAACTATAGTTGTGATGACCTTGAAAAGGCTTTCCACATAGGTATTTACTGGGCTGAATGAATAAGTGTACCCAATGCATGACCTAACCCATCAATCAAACTCCTATAAGTCTAGGCCAGGACAGAGAATTTTTAGTAACAGCAATCAGATATTTGGAAAAGGAAACTGTTTTTGAGACTTGTCATCCCTCCTTCTGCCTGCATCCTTCAAAATCTGATTGATGTTATAATTGATTATCTATCTAAGCCAGCAGATTTGCACTGGAACAGGGTGTGCTTTGTCAATACCATTGTTCATATATGCATACACTATTCAGATTTCTTTCTGCTCTACTGTTTCAATTTTTATTCATACTCCGGATAGCCATTTATTACGTTATGCTTTTTTAAAAAAAATTAATGTGTCTCTGAGATAAACTTTCAAGCATTTTAAATCCAACCCCTGCCTTGCTGTAGGCAAAAAAATTCATCTAAATATTATTGAATTCCAGCACCATATTAGCATGCAGAGATATTTACAATAACAGAGCCATTACAACTCAATCAAAAGCTGATTTCAGCCAGAATTATGCAGAATTAAATCTTGCTGGATTCAAATTATTAAAAATCAGAGACTCAATAAAGTGTGGTCTTGGAACTCCATTTATCAAGGGAGTGAAAAACTGTTTCTGCTGTTATGGTGACTTTTTCATATATATTCTGCAAGAATTTGCATGCATTTTAAAAGACCTAAGTTTAATTCCAATAGTATTCAAGCAACTGTGCTGTATGTATAAGGCAATAGAAGGTAACTCAGGATCAGTTCTTTATGTTTTCTTTATATATAGCTCATTTTTAAAAACTTATTTTAATGCTTGCTTTTGGAACTTGGTGGATTCTCCTATGCAAGAACTATCTCAGATTTACTGGAATCCAAATCAATATAATATTAGCGTATGGGGGAGAGGGGGATCAGTATGCTAGCATAAATTCAATGTAGTCATTTAATGAATTATCCAGTCACCTGTGCTTATTAGAGACTGAATTGGTTCTATTTTACCTGTTCTTTAGAGAGCGTCTTCCTTTTCCCAAACTTGCCTCATCAGAAAATCTAAAAAGGTTATCTGAGCATGCTACTGAGTTTGTCATTGTGGATGTGAATTCTATTCTCGCAACATTTCTAAATTAGGATGTGGAGACTTTGATTGTCAGTGTCCACACTCTGTACAATTAGAACCAGTTATAATAATTTCCAGGATGAGCTAAGTTCCTTCACCATCAGTTCTATGATTTAATGTATGTTTCTCATAACATTTTGTCTCTAAAAACTCTGATGTGCCTGCAGTGACGATGGTCATCTACCCTTTGTGATTTGTGCTAATTGTGCTAGCTTTACTAATAATCAGAATAGAGATTGTTTAGTTCTCATAGGAGATAAAGGAGGGACCCCAGATGGGCTGGCTTTAGAGATGTGGTTTTAAGAAACTATCAAGAAGGACTCCTACAAAGCAAGAGGGAAGAGAACCAGAATAGAAGTAATGATTGGCAACTAAGACCAATTCTAGCCACTGAAGTTCTTTGATTATAATAAAAATCAGCCTGGTCTATCAATTTTGAGGTGGATTGAGTAGTATTTGCATTGATGAACGTTAGTTAACTTAAGGGTAAATCTACAGAAGTTTGCAGAAGAGAATAGATGGATATGTTCTGAAGAAGAGTGCTGAAGCCACAGCAAGAAGATTGTCTCATGGAATGTGACCTGCTCCTGTGCAGATGATCCCCAGGGATCAAAGTACACAAAGGATCCCCCAGGAATCAAAGTACACAAAGGATCCCCCAGGGATCAAAGTACACAAAGGATCCTCCAGGGATCAAACTACACAAATGTTCAATAGTTTTACTGGACAAAGAAAAGCCAATTGCCACCCTGGATTCTCAGAGAGAAAATGAATATCAATCTTAGAAAATCCTTCCTGAACTTTAAATTAGGAAATAGATAGAATTTGAAACAGAATGGTCCCTACATAAACTGGCATCACATCATAATCTGGGAATATATGCTTAGAGTTACCAGAGGTTGGAGGTAAAAGTACAGAAGAAAAAGTTCTTGCTTTTTAAAAAATTACATTTTAAAATGCAAAGGGCTTCTCTGCGTAATCAATGCATGGGAGGGAGGAAGAATCATGATAGAATGCCCTACAATTAATTATACTTGCCAAATAAGGCTTAGAAAATAAAACTGCCCTTGCTGTTTGTTTTAATATGTTTCATAATAAAACTATATTTAAAAAATATGGATTGTTGCACTGAATTTTCTGTCAAATTCTGAGAAACCTCAGGAACCTCCTGTGACAGACAGATATGTAGAAAATATGTATGCATGACCAGTAATATGCTGTTAGCATAATTAGCAGCCTCAAAGAGAATATAGAATATAGAAGTAATGGCATCCCTTGATTTTAGTAAGGGCTTACCTGATGCTTTAGTTCTTAGTTCAGGTATAATGGTGAATGGTAAGGATTTTAATACTGGTACATAATGGGAACAAATGTTGATCCTGTGACTTTTCCTAAACTCTGTGGCTGATATGATGAACAGTTGCAAGAACTCAGTATCTCTAGTCTACTGAAGAGAAGGACTAGGGGATAGCAGTCTTCCATTATTTGAGGGGCTGCCATAGAATTGGGTATTGCCTAATCTCCAAGGCACCTGAGTGTAGGACAAGAAGTAACAGGAAACTAATCAAAGAGTGATCCAACGTAGAACTAAAGAGAAATTTCCTGACAGTGAGAAGAATTAATCAGTGAAATAGCTAGCTTCCAGAAGTTGTGGGTGCTCCCTCGCTGGAAGTTTTTAAGAAAAGATTAGACAACTATTTATCTGGAATAAAAATAGCACTTAGACTTATAAACCGCGTCACAGTGCTTTACAGCCCTCTCTAAGTGGTTTTACAGAATCAGCATGTTGCCCTAACAACCTGGGTCCTCATTTTACCCACCTCAGAAGGATGGAAGGCTGAGCCAACTTTGAGTTTGACTGCCAAACTGCTGGCAGTCAGTGATTAGCATAAGTGGCTTACAGTACTGCACTCTAACCAGGGGTGAGTTCCTGCAGGCACTACTGTCGGTTCCTCATGTGCATGCTTGATGCGTGCTGTACACGCATGCACAGTGCAATTAAAATTGTTCTGCGCATGCGTAGAACTGAAAAACAAGAGGGCGGCGCCAATGGTGCCAATGGCACCATCGTGGAACTTGTTCGGGGGCATGGCAGGCCTTGGTCGCTGGAACTAGTCCAAACCAGTAGGAACCCACCACTGACTCTATACCACAGTAGTGGTATAAAGTTTTCTGCTTAAACAAGAGCCTGGACTAGAAGATCTCCAATGCCCTTTCTGACTCTGGTATACTGCGCTATTACTGCTTCAGCCATAAATGTAAAAGAAAGTTCTATTTGTATTTGTATACATGTAAATAAACTTGATTTATGTTCTAATGAACCACAGGCAAAATGCTCAGAGGGCATGAATTCAAATAGAGAAAGGGATGGGAGACCCCACTCCCCCTCCTTCCTTCCCCCTCCCTCCCCCCTCTCTCCTGTTTATACATATATACAAACACACACACACACACACACACACACACACACACATGGTGATGGTACATTTGAAACATTAGGACAATGTATAGATTTTCTCCTAAAGCATGGTTGAACATAACCAATTACAAAACACCCAAACATTGAAAGGTGAAAGTAAGAAATCCCTGGGTTGTACAATCGCCTTCCGTTTTATTTTTTAATAAAACCTTGGGAATTTACATGAGGCCAGTAGCCAGAAATTGTTTTAGTTTGATTGATGTATTAATGATTGATTCCATTTATACAGCCACCCATCTCAAAACAGTCAATTTTGAATGGCACCCAAAAGATTAAAACCAGAAACAAACAAACAAAAACATATAAACAAGTATTATTTCTGAGGTTGGCATTCTACTCAATAAATGGTTGCTTTCCAATTAAGTATTTATTTTTATTAAAATAATCTAAAATAGAATATAACCAGATGAGACATGGAGCAGGCAGTACCAGAAATGTGCCCGGATGCCTTAGAACCAGGTGATATCATTTTGAGCATGTAAGATCTAGAAAACAACTAAAGAGATATAGTGAAGGATGCTGAAGCCAACGGGTTTCTGAGCATAATTTTTTTTGGCAGGAAGATTGTGAACAAATCTTAAAAGAGATGTGAATATTAAGCTTGGAGAAGAGATGCTTAAGAAGTATGACCAACTCTTACAGTATATGTTAAGGACTATCAAATACATTGTGAGGCAGCACTGTTGTTGTTGTTTTCCTACTTCTCCATTTCAACTGAGATCTAGTCAGGGAGGGTAGCTATTCTTTCTTCAGAAATCGCCGTCAATCAAAGTTTAAAAACATGTTGATAGTTCTACCAGGGTAGCCATGTGCTCTACTTTCTTTGGCTAGACTTTCCTCAAGAAAAAAACTCTGGTTTTCCTCTGGCCCTTACATATTAGTCACAAGTGTCCATTTGAGAGGATGGACTGGCATACACACAGACATTAAAAATGGGACAAAATTTAAGTAGGCCCGTCACTCTTATATATAATGCAATTCACTGTGCAAGTGAATGCCAACTACATATATTAACCATGGAATCATAAACCTATTAAGAAGAAAAGGATAAAAAATTTCATGGCAAAGGCCCATGTAATCAGTCATATATACAATATATAGTTGAGGGTTTTTTAAAAACATTTTAGATCAGCAGCACCCAAGGGAAACTGAGGTAATGCTAAAAGGGACACTGAATAATTTCTTTAGGTGCACTTGTAATTGCCTTTGTGTCTTTATTAATTTATTCACAGTTTGTGAATGAAACCCTATGCTTCATTTCATTTGAACATTAATCATCTTTTCCATTTATATAATGGTTTTTAAAAATGGGATGGGCTCTAATGTTCCTAAATGAACTCCCCCACAGGATGCCTTCTACAGTAGAAAAAGAAGGTACTTTTTACTGGAAAGCCAGTTTATTACAAACTAGTATAAATGTTAACACTTAAGGCAACAGGTGTGAAAACAGAAAACCGAGTTCTAAGGCCTTCCTTGGGCATGAAGCCAGCTGGCTTCCTTTGGGCCAGTCATTCTCAATCTGCCCTAGAATGAAGGCAATGGCAAATTGCTTCTGAAAATGCTGCCAAAAAAACCTCCAGAGACTTGTTCAGGGAGTTGTCAAGAGTCAAGATCGATTTGAAGGCACTTTATTTTAATTTGATCCCTTCCTCACATTTTTTTAAAGTTGCTCTGAAAGGTGGAAACATTGTGGAACCGTATTAGAATGTGTAATGTGGCTGCAAGGAATGGATGGACCGGTGAAAAAGTGTTAATCGTGTGGTCACGTGAGCAGCCCAAAAAGCGCTGTGGCAAAAGTGATTACTTTTCAAAGAACAATCCTCCTGCCACTATCAATACCCCTGGTTCCCAAAATGTTTGTTAAGGGATGAAAGAGGTTCCTCAGATGTCTTATAAAATGTGAATAATAAGTGCAACTCCCTCTGTGTCTATCGTGGCTTCTGTCTGGGGAAGGACAAATGCTGGCTGAACTTCCTAGAATAGCAATCAGAGTCAGAATACTCAAATTCTTTCCCAACAAGTCCATTGGATATTCTTTTTTAATTCCTAGTAAAGTGAATATATCCCTCCCTCCCCCCCCCACTTTCTCTCTCTCTCTCCCTCCCTCCCTCCTCCTTCCTTCCCTCCCTTTATCTCTCTCCTTTTATTCTACTTATCACATTTTGAATTTGTACTAGGAAAAACTAAAATAAAAAAGTTGCCTCGCTGAACCCAGCATAAAATAATGAGCAAGACAGGAAAAGTTGACATTTCTACTCCTGAAAAAACAAGACTGGTTCTTAACTGTAGGAACCTTAACTACAGGTCATGATCCTTGTAGAAGTTATGCATTAGTAAATCTTACTGGTTTAATAGTACATACACATGAGTCACAATTGGTACGTAACCATAGCCAAAAATCTTTAACCACAATTATGAACACTTAAAATTATTAATGTTCAAATGGATAGGGATAAGAAGGGAGAGAGAATTCATTCATAAATAATGAATAAATTAATTAAGACACATACTCAGGTATAATGAAAGATAATTGCAAGTATACATAGGCTTCTAATTCAGACATCCCCTATGGCAGTACAAGTCCCCAGTTAGCAGCAATACAAGGAATACATCACAGGATATCTTTTCTTGTCTTTTAATATTTTGGGGGGCTTATCTGTTAAGAAAAAAAGAACATTTGTTTTCATTTCATCTCAGGGGGGAAACTTCAAAGGGAATCTCAGCACAACAATGGTTATTTAGAATTAAAATAGATGTTCGTTTTATTACATCCTGATCATACACAAGGTACTGTAAAGTAAGTCACAATCAAGACATCACAAAGCAAGTCCTGAATAGAACATAAACATATCTATCATATATTATTAAACTCTCCTCAGAATAGCTTTGGAGAAGGTGATATAAAATGTTTTTTCACTGATATGCATGGGAAAAGGATAGCTGCCCTGAACACTCCTCTTTTTGTGAAGGCCTTTCAAGTAATTTGGAACCCTGGAAAGTCATTTCTGCATACTTCTGCACATCATCTTTAAATGTAGAAGACCCCATGAGTTGGGGAAGGGCTTACTGACTCCTAAAAGGAGACTAGACAGCCATTTTTCCTGAAATAGAAGGGTCTCCTGCTTGAGCAGAGGGTTGGACTAGAAGACCTCCAAGGTCTCTTCCAAATCTATTATTCTGTTAATTCTGTTTAAAAAGCCACAAAATATGCAATATGGAAGCGGTAGGGACAAGGAAGTAGTGATAGCCAAAAAAAAAAAAAAAACAACCACCCCATTGATTGTTAAATACTAGAAAAATATATTGACCCCTTGAAAAGCATTATTTTTGGTGGCCCAAATGTACACAAACCAGTTTGTGTAGTCCAAACCGAGACTGCTATAAACTCAGTAAATAAAGTTGATGCTTCTTGCAATTTCTTTATTTTTGTAGACTATATTGGTACATCAGATTTAGTTCTTTTGTTATTTTCCTATTAATCTAACATACAGCATTTTCCTATGTTTTAAAAAATGCTTTGTATGATATATTACTTATTTTAATCAAATACAGTTTTTTTCTAATTGTCACAGCTATGGCAAACTCACAGGGGATGGTCTGACTTGTGTACATTTCTGACAGCGAAATCGGTAACAACAGCTGCTTTGTGCCAGCTATCTCATGTACCATACCTCTCAAGTCTTGTCATTCACATCTCCCCTAATTACCAAACATCTGCTTTCCATTCCCATTAACACTCCACTACCAGCTTGTCTAGTTTAATATCAATGACTCCTGACCTCCCCCAAGGAAGACACTTTATGTCAAAATTCTCTCCAAATGGAGCCAGTTTCTGTACTCTAAATTTGTGCAATTGAAGAAGGATCACTTCCTAAAATCAG
The DNA here is from genome assembly GCF_964273705.1 of Natrix helvetica. Taxonomy (NCBI): domain Eukaryota; kingdom Metazoa; phylum Chordata; class Lepidosauria; order Squamata; family Natricidae; genus Natrix; species Natrix helvetica. The sequence goes on from NC_138548.1 coordinate 43,485,371, forward strand.
GGCTTTAAAAATGCATGTTAAAAGCTTATTTCTGAGACAAGTCAAAAGAACCAGAAGCATTTGTCTCCCCATCTCTCCTCATCTCCAAGAACGAGTTGAAGAAAGATTAAAAGCCTAAAAACCATTAGTATTATATATAAAGCAGTGGGATTCATGACATGTTAGAAAAGGCAGCCTACGGGTTAGGATGCATGTCTATCTGGCAAATATAGAACTATTATGTGAAATGATATCTGTCGACTTAAATAGAGACCATAATGGAAGGTCCCAACTGCCGTTATTATTATTTTTAATTATAGGTTATTATAGCAGTGTTAATGCTCACTAGTTAATATAGGATTCTAAAATTCAAAAGAATTATAGCTCTGTAACTTAGAGCCTCCCACCACCACTCGCATCTTTTATTCCAGGTTGTGATCTCATAAAAATTTCTTCCCATTTGGAAATCACAAGATACTTAAAATGTTTAATAGCTTCTTTGTGTTTTCAAGTTGCATTATTATTCCTCTATGAAGTACAAAAAGAAACGGGGGAGGGTTGAGTGACAGAAATGTCTTTTAACAGCAAATAACTGGGAGAGGAAAGACTAATATTATCCCAGCCCTTTCCCAGACCAGTGTCAGCCAGTCTGGATCCAACACAATGCCAGACAAAGACTTATTTCTTGGTGTGATGCCCTGGGCAATCATTTGAAAGGAATAATGGAAAGGTTGCCTTAGGTTAATGCCTTTATTTTAAATCATTGGTCAGCAGCCTTTTGGTCTTGGGCTTGTTCTGTTTCATTTTTAAAAATTTGGGGGCTCTGAAGGGTGTAGAGGGCATGTTCACACTCCAATGAACTCAATGATGGCAGATCCAAAGCAGGGGTGAAATCCAGCAGGTTCTGACAGGTTCTGGAGAACCTGTAGCGGAAATTTTAAGTAGTTCAGAGAACCGGCAAAAACCACCTCTGGCTGGGCTTCCAGCGAGGGAGCACCCACAACTTCTGGAAGCTAGCTATTTCACTGATTAATTCTTCTCACTGACAGGGGATTTTGCAGTATTTTTCCCCTGCCACGCCCACCAAGCCGGTAGTATAGAACCGGTAGTAAAAAAAAATGAATTTCACCATTGATCCAAAGCCTTGTAGATGGACTTTACTTAGAGGTGGAGGGGAAAACTTTGAAGAAGGCTAAGAGGGGACTATTAATTGGGGAAAAATGGCAGAAAATAGTGCGGCCCAGAATGCTGAATGTTGGCGAAGCGATCCATGTGGGAGCCAGTTTTTACTTTGTTAACAGTATAGAACTCCATTTGCCCCCCCCATCTGAAATGGATTTGGTTGTATTAAGACATAGTCATCCCAAGAATCAGCTTTAAGATATTTTTTCAGACTATCTCCACCTGATGATCCAACGTCCCTATGGGAAAGTGACTTGCACTAGATTGGCCTGCAGCCTTATTCAGCAGAGCTATTGTACCCCGTTTTTCCCAAAAATAAGACCTCCCTGGATAATAAGCCCAATTGGGCTTTTAAGAGCATGTGCTAAAATAAGTCCTCCCCCCAAAATGTTGTAACACAGCAGCAGCCATGAGGTGACCAAGCTCGCCGCCTCCTGTAACTCAAAAATAATAAGACCTACTTGAAAATAGGGCCAAGTGCTTATTTCGGGGATCAAAAGAAAATAAGACCCTGTCTTATTTTCTGGGAAACACGGTATCATGAAAAAAGGGAGATGATTTATCACCTTTTTTTTTTAGACAGCAACTAACAATTAGACAGTGTTTCCATGCCATTCATTCCATGTCATTCTTTGCCAATAACCATAGGTTATTGAAGAAACAATAATTATGTTGATGTAATATACAGGGCCACAGATTATGGTCTATAAATGATAGTGTTTGCTTAATAAATCATATAAGCTAAAACCATACCAATTATATTATAACTTAGCAGATTGTATGAACCTAGGCTAATCACTGGTAGGATTTCCTTTTCCAACAGACTACCAAACATTTGATGGTGATCATAGCAATACAGGTTTACAAAGGCTAGCAATATTTTATCTTTCCTTAATACTTCCACAGTACTCTAATGTGTAATTTAAATGATCTTTTGGTTTTATATCATTTTTCATAGCAGTATTATTCATCCTAAGGAATCGTTGAGGACACTGGGTAGAATTCAGATTTTCAATTATCATAAGGCAGGAGTGCAGCAGCTGGATTCTTAGCCGATACCCTTTGCATGGACCATGACAATCTAGTGCTGAAAGCACTGAATTTGTTGACCAGTGATTCTGGACAAATTCAGTGTTTTTTTTTAAAGAACCTTTTCATGTTATCAACCAACTTATTCCTGTCTTGATGCCTAGATGTTGTTCCCATTATTTCTGAGTTGACATCTGTCTTGTGTCGCTATGTCCTTTCCCTGTGCATATGTCCAGGGAATACTGAATACCTGGAATACCAAATGCAGTATTCCATGAGGAGATAAGCTCCTTACATTCATGAGACAAGAAAAGTGGCTACAAATTGCCTAGTTTCCCTGGCAGCCTCTGCCCAAATAGTCAATTTCGTCCTCAAAATGGGAGAGACAGATGCAGTGCAATGGGAGAGGTGCAGATGCAACAGCTGACAAAACACTACTTTTCTGGTGAAATGCTTTGGTTGGGCATGGTGGGCAACCTACAGCTGCCACTTCTTCCAATTTTCCTTATCATAACTTGGGCTGTTAGTGAAGGGGAACAGAATCCCAGGTTTGGTGGTAGACATGGATGCAAACATTTAATCCAACTTGGAGACAGCATTTTAACTTCAGCTGAGTGGAAATACCTCTAAATATTCCCTATTTTAGAGTTGTCGTAGCACAGTGTTTAGAATGCAGTACTGCAGGTTACTTCTGCTGATTGCCGATTATCAACAGTTTGGCAGTTCGAATCTCACCAGGCTCAAGGTTTAGTCAGCCTTCCATCCTTTTGAGGTTGGTAAAATGAGGAGCAAGGTTGCTGGGGGAAATATGATGACTCTGTAAACTGCTTAGAGAGGACTGTAAAGCACTGTGAAGCAGTATATAAGTCTAAGTGCAATTGCTATTTTGCTTCTCAGGATTGGGACCATGTTTTATGGTAGTGATGTAAACACAGAACCTGCTTTTCGTTTCCATTTCCATCTCTCTCCCCCACACACCTCAATTTGGGGTAGAGTGGGAAGATACATTTCAGTGAAATCATTGCTTACCAGAATAAAAGTATATAGCAATTTGGGACATTAAGCTATCCTGTGCCTAACCCTCTTTTCCAAAGGTTGGAATATCCATACCGGGAATCGCATTCTGCCCCCCCCCCCCCGAGGTAGTATTCAGCTGGTTCCCTCCAGTTCGGGCAAATGAATAGCAGCAGCTGTGGGAAGCTCCGCCCACCCACCCTGATTTAATGTGCGACCTTCTGCACATGCACAGAAGGCGGTGCACATGCCCAGAAGGTGGCACATGATCACATTTGCAAACCAGTAGGGAAGGGAAGGGAATTCCACTGCTGGTTCCCCCCTTCCAATAAAACAATAAAATGCCCCATTTTATTATTCTGTTTCCAGGATATTTTCTTTGCGGTCAACCTTTTTTTAGTTTTTAGATCTGATTTTAGGCGCATTTTCATCAGCTTCTGCCTCAGAAGGTGTTCTCCTCAGCACTGCTCCCTTTTTCAACCAACATTCCTGATTTTTCCCAGGGAAAAATATAACCACTTGCTATCCTGAAGGTAACCTGCTTTATGTTTCATGAGGGCAGCAATATTACTACCCTGACAGCTGAAGCATGATGCTATCAGCATCTGAAGGTCAAGAGAAAAGCACATCCATAAGGACCCCGAGGAGAAAGATACTGCCTGGTCTCAGTTCAGCTATCTGCTTTTCCCACAACTACTTCCTCCCACAAATTTATTTTCCTGTCCATGAAGATTTAGTGAAAACATTGAATGGGTGATACCAGTCCAAGTTCTGTGTGTAGTTCATTAGCAAGACACTGCAAGGTCAACAATATCAGTCTTTAGAGTGGGACCAAGATTTTACAATGACTACTAGAATTCTACTTTAATAACAGAATCTTGAAAGTCTGTCAGCATATCTCTTTGCTCCCACCGCAAAGAGAATCAAGAACAACAATCCTGAGGGGTTTTTTTTTCACACTCTGCTCTTCATAGAAGAAGCCCTATTGAATGTATTCAGAAAAGAAATACCTGAAACACCATTTGAACACCATTGGCATTGACAAAATCACCTTCAGTCAATTGCAAAAGGCAGCTTTACTTGGAGCAGTTTATATCTCAGTTGATATTTGTAATACCATAAACTTACACTGTCTATCCCAGCTCCTTGGAAAATACTTTATAGGAAGACAAAAGCACCAAATCCAATTTTAATATTTGGTTGAATCTGGGACAATAACAATAATAGGAGCGTGTAAGAGCGGTGGTAGCATAGTGGTTAGAATGCAGTATTGACAGGCTAACTCTGCTCACATTGCCAGAAGTTTGATTCTTTCAATCCTGTCCAGCTCAAAGTTGGCTCAGCCTTTCATCCTTCTGAGGTCAGTAAAATGAGGACCCAGATTGTTGGGGTTAATATGCTGAGTCTGTAAACCACTTAGAAAGGACAGTAAAACACTATAAAGCAGTATAAAAAACTAAGTGCTATTGCTATATTTAAAGACACACTGTTTGCAGAACAAAAGGTTGTGCATAGCAGAGGAAAAAATGAATGAAGGAGTCATTATAAATCATAAAAATAAGAATTATCAGCATGCAAGGTTTTTCTTTCTCCCAACCTTTCTAAAGAAATCCATTATGCAAAAAGCATTTAATAGGTAGGGGAGCAATGATCTTTTAATCTTAACAATGAACGCATTTCAGCTTTTTTTATCTGCTGACTTACAAAAAAACAAAACAAAAACAAAACCAGCTTTCTAAACAGCAAAAGATGGAGCAGTAATTATATAAATCTTTTTATTCTTGAAGAAAACACACAATGGAAAATAAGGACATCAATAATGTTTCTTCTGTAATTCTTGTTTTTATTATGAGGTGAAACCAACTTGTTAAAATTGGATTCTCCTATGTATGTGTGTGTGTGTACATCTCTTGTGTCTCTGTAATATATCTATGTCTGGTGTGTGTGTTTGTGTGTCTGTCTGTCTTTGTATAAGGCAAATTAACATCCATTGAAAAGGAAAGCAGGATAACACACACTTTATATGTTTAGAGATAATTCTCCATCACCATTGGTTTTTCTAAATAATTCTGGTGATGCTGTAAAATCTGTCTTCAGGAAATGGGTATCAGATGAGCAATTTTACATTCTTAGATATCACTTGAAAATGGATAGAACCATAAAAATACACAGCTTCAATGACTGCTCAACAGATAGGCCAAATGCCTAAAGGTTTCTGACAAAATTGAAACCTGTGTATTAAATAAACTAAATGCACCCCGAAATCAAATGTTTCCACCTTCTTTTCAATAAATTGGCTGTAACGGTTTTATCCACAACATCCATTTACAACATTTCCTCCTTGGGAATCAGTAGTACTGTTGATTTAAAAAGAAAAAAAAAGAAAATGGGAAAGAAAAGAAAAATGGGAATGATTGCATTTAAAAATAATTAAGAGATGAGGCTGCATACCTTTGAATTAAATTAAAAGAAAAATATTTCTTTTTTGTGGAGATGAAAGCATTCATATTCTGTTTTTGTGCGAAAAATAGATTCCAAAAAGCTTTTAACTAATTTGTTCAATTTGTTTCAAAGCCAACATGAATAGGCTTGGTGCAAATTCAGATTCATTAAAACTTAATTAATATGCATCATTATGCAAATGAGGTTGCAGTTAATGAGTTCTTAAAAGAAGCTTTCTTTAATTAGTTCAGTTTTAATGGCATCATCATTTATCTGACTTGTTTTTAAAGCCACATGACATACAAAAAGTGACCATCCTCCTCAATGTTGCTGTTTTTTGTTTGCTTAATTGTGTTTCGTCTCTCGCCTTTAATGCTGCAAGTTTGGGGGAGAAAGGGTAATGTTTTGATGTTCTGTTGGGATTCTGGATACTTCAGCTGCAATCCTAAACCTTGTTTGTAGCAGAGTTTGTGGTAATGGGGGGCGGGGGGTTCCCCCCTTTCTTTCTTTTTTTGAGTTAGTTGCTTAAAATTCATACAAAAGGGAAGGATAAACAGGAACGTGACCAATTATGTTCCATCTCTTCCTCTCTTATTCCATTTCCAGCCCATAAGTTTGTTCTAAGATATATATATAAAGAAAATACAGCAGAAATTGGATGCAGGGACAAATTCACACAGCAGGAGAAAACACTGGGAATAGAAAGAAATAACTTGGGATAATGGCAGAGGGATTGAATGAAGAAGACAAACCACATGCCCTTAGTTGTTTTCCTTCCACCTGAAGAAATGTTGGAAATGCCATGTTTTTAAAAAGGTGTTTTGTTTGATATAAAAGGTATTTTCTGCTTTTTCCAAGTGCCAAAGCTGAATTGGATGCCTTGCAGAAGAAGCTGGCAAGTACAGAGGAGACTGTAACTCTTATGGGAGTCCATGTACTTCCTGTGTAGAAAATCCCATGTGTGATTAGGGCCCTCTATCTATCTATGTATGTTATGTTCAGTAGTAAGAAGAAGGTTAAAATGCTCTGCTTTTGATTTTGGTATTCTCACAATGACTATGTAAATAATGGGTTAGGTCTAGAGCAGGACGATAATGGCGTAGCGTCTTATGCTTGGAAGCTGAAACAAAGTTGTTAACCATGTGACTTTACAGAAATTGCTGAACTATACTTCCCGGCACTCCTGATTAGCATACAAAGTAGACGTTGGGAGTTGAAAAATCACAAAATCTGGAAGAACAAAGCTCCCTCACTCTTCTGAACAGAGAATTATGAAAAAGAGCACCATAGTTCCAATAGGTGTAAAGATGGATAATGTCCTAAATTCACACTGAAGTCAGTTCAAACCCACAAAAATGTAAAAACATATTGAAAGAAAGGTAAAATAATGATCTACATCAGAATGAATATCTGGGTTAGAATAAAAGCCAAAGAAGCTGTGAACATTTATTATTGAAATTCTTGCACATTATTTATTTCAAAGTAGCTTGCACTGTCAACTGTTGAAGCGCCAATGGAAATTGCTAATGATGTAATCATACTGGTGTCCAGTGCAATAGAACAACTGATATTTTAGAGGCACAGTCAAAGCATTTCTTATTTTAAGAAATGTAAAGTCTTTCTAATGATAAAAGATTAGCAGACATTGGATAGTAAGAATTTCCCACTGTGAATTACAAATGCAAATGATGAAATGCATAGGTGGAATTGACCAGAAAATATGCAAAGTCTCACTCAATGAAAAAAAACAAAAAAACAATGGAGAATCAGTAAATCCTCAAGTGGCTGCAGTACCCCTTACTACAGTAAATAGTATTTTTAATTATTATACCTTTATCATATCACTTGTCAAATACAAGATTGCTATGGCAAACCTTTGAGAAATTCACACTCTCTTCAGTCTTTCTTCCCCCAGAATATCCTACCAATTAGTTTCATTTTTAACAAGTGAAAACAAGCCCCTTACCCACCCACCAATATGGACCACAGTTCAAAGCCAGGTCAAAATAAATTGTTACACATTCATCATTTAATTGATACTTCATTCAGGAGAAGAGGAAGCTTTCAGTGGCAAGGAAAATAGTGAGGTTTTTCTATCTTCAGCTGCAGAAAAAAGAAAGCATCAATTAAAAAACATTTTTACAATATGTTATATATATGGCAAAGAATGCAATCCCTTTGAGAAGGAAATTCATAAAGATTGAATTATGGAATGCAGCTGACTATAAACAAGGAGAAAATAAGCAAGATTGTTTTGATTTCAGAATTCTGAAATATTTTTCATGTTCTTGTCATTCTACTTTTGGGAGGAAATCAGTACATGTTGTCAATTCTCGTAATAAGACACTTGCTTCTTTTTCTGGAAAAGAAAAATAAATCTTCATTCTGTACTCCATCAGTTAGAGAATATTGATGTCTTTTTAAATGAAAGAAATATGTACATTTTCTTCTTTAATTTTTCTCTCTCTTGAAATTATTACATGATATTGGTATATTTTAAATTTTGTGTAATTTCATATACAGACTCTTAGATTGATACTTATTATAAACAATACTTCTGCCATTCCATATAGAATAGTGATTTACTAGTTTTCATTTGCTAGTAGATTTTATCAACCAATGCAAAAGTCCAGAAGTTATCATGCCCTCTATTTATTGAGATATTATCTATATATTCCCACTGTTTAGCAATAATTAATTTAGTTGTTAAAATAGAAAATTGATAAATGTTATATTTTACATTTTTTGTTATTTTAATCAATTATATGTAGCTTTTGAAAGATCACAGTCTTCTGTTTAATTATATATGAGATCTCATTAAAATATTAAATATTTTTGAGTAATTATTGGATTAAAATGAGATTTCTACCAAAGTTTAAATAATCTTTTATTCAGTTTACAGCCTAAATAATAGTCAATTGAATTTTACAAGTTAAATATGGAATTCTTCCTGGATTTTGATCCCCCAAATATAGGAATTTAAAGTATACCATACTTCCCATGTAGCTGCCGATAACATACAATCTCTGTAGATATTGTCCAGCATTTTCTTTTAATTGATCTTCTTTAAATAAAGATCCAAAACTTCATTTATCAAAATAAAATTTGCTACACATCTATTTTTGCAACCACAAAAAAGATTAGCCAAAATCTATTTCAACAATTTTTGAAATTGTACTTACCTTTTGTAAAATTATGAACATTAATTTGTGAAAATTAGTCCTGTATTTCTAATCCCTATCAAATTTGTTTTATAATATTGAATTATCTGATACACAAAAAAATGGTATTTTAAGTATTAAGTAAGTAAATCTTTATTACGGTCAAAGACCAGCAATACACATTAGTTTTTACAATATGTTAAAAAGTGCTGACATTAAGATATAATTTAAAAGTATTGACATTAAAAGTGAAAAATAATATACATGTTTTCAGATTGTCCGGGTCACTCCCTGGTTCACCTGGGTGCAACGCTGTTAAGTATAGGAGTAAATACAATGGTCCAAAGATTGTAAGAGATATGTCCAGATAATTGGTAGAAGATAACAACTATACTTCTGTAGCCAATTTTTTTTCTTATGGACATTGCAGCAGCGCAGAACTTTGCCACTGCATACGTGGTGTCCTGGAGGAGAAAGCCTAGATAAAAATTGTCTGCCCTCCCTGGCAATCTCTCTAATAAGGGGAGAATATGTGCAGACCTACAAGCTCTGTATAGCTCGCAGTACAATAGAACATGTGAATTATCTTTCACTTCTCCTTTACCACATATACAAACCCGTTCTGCTATAGGTGTTATCTTATACCTGCCCTTGAGGAGTGCTGAAGGAAGATTGTTAAATGCTCTGAAGAAAACTATTCTTTGTTTTGGGAAGATCAGGTCATTTAGATATCTTGCCGATTCCCACACACCCTGTTTGATTCTGTCCCTACTGTGGAGAGGCAACCTATTTAGTTCTTTTTGGAACTCCATGTCCTTCATTCTATTAATTACTACTTGCTTTGCTTGATCAAAACCTAGGGACATTAAGAATAACGGTGAGAACCCATAAGAACCCAGTTTGTGATCAATTGCCTGTTTCCAGGGGGAGGGAAAATTGTCAGTCAACACTAGTGGGGACAGTCCCACTGGAAAGAAATGCATTTTAAGCCAATGAATGATCATCATCTTCCAGGCTCTTACCTGTATTTGTAATCCCTATCAAATTTGTTTTATAATATTGAATTATCTGATACAAAAAAATGATATTTTAAGTGTTAATTGCTATACAAATTGTTCTAATCCAGGCTGTATGGGTTTTATAAAAATGTTTATCCTCTAATTACCATTTTCAGTATGAATTCAGTTGTGCAGTTCTGCCTTGATTAAAATTGGGGGGGTATGCTATCAATGGATGAGTTGTTTAGAATAAATCCTGAAAACTTTTTGCCTGCACATTTAGCATATTATTTGTGTGAACATTTTGAATTCATTCTCTTTATGAAGGTCTGTCTGGCAGCAAAAGGTCAAGTTTAAACATTTCCAAAATAGGTAAAGATGTCCTCAAGCTAAAGATCAAATCCAAATTTAATTTGGAAAAAAAAATGCATGGAGGTATCCTTAAAACTCTCTTAGCACATAGCAGGGGTTCATTGGAGTGTCTGAACTTTCCTTCCATGTTTCATATCAGGATTAAACCCAATTGCCAATTAACTGACCTGAACATCTATGTTGTTCCTGCATACTATTTTGATATCAAGTTTGCATTTCCCTTTGGGGGGGGGGGATACAGTAGGTACAATTCTAAACAAAGGAGTGGACTCCACCTACTGTTTTCCTTTCTAAGAATACTGTGAGATCCAAAGGCATTCTTTAAAATAATGAAGTAGTTGGAGGAAATTCCAGCAGCTGGAGTCTACCACATCCAGAGAACTGTCTGGGGAAAGTGTTTTATATATGCTTAATTTTTTTTCAATTAAAAGAACTTTAAGAAAGTCAAAGGGGAAAAGGAATCAGATAAGCAACATGTCTGTGGCCCCACAGGTACCAAGTTACTTACTTCTAGCATAGTTATTATAAACATTTAATTTCCCACTGCTCTCCATCTTTCTGTTCCCCCTACTCTATCATCTTTGCATGATCTATCTTCCTACTACAGTATAAATATGCATGGGTTGATTCGTAAACTGCAAAGGGGGGGGGGGAGTTGAGAAGTACTTTTGCTATTATTGTATATGGTAATATAAACAAATTTGTAATAAATCTGAATTTAATGCACTTGGAATATTGCATTCAGGTTTGATCACCACAATGTAAAAAATATGTTGAGACACTAGTACAGGGATGTCAAACTGGGCTGGATGCGTCAGATGCAGGCCACGCCCACCCCCAGATCTGTGAATGGGAAAATGTCACGTAACGTCATGTGATGGCAATGAGACGCTGAAAATTTGATACCTGTGCTCTAGAAAGAGTACAGAGAAGAGCAACAAAGATGATCAGGGGACTGAAGCTAAAGCATATAAAGAACGGTTGCTGGAATGTCTAGTGTAATGAAAAGAAGGACTAGGGGTGATATCATAGCAGTTTTCCAATATCTCAGGGTTGCCACAAAAAAGAGGGAGTCAAGCTATTCTCCAAAGCACCTGGGTAAAAGAAGTAATGATTGGAAACTAATCAAAGAGAGAAGCAACTTAGAACTGAGGAGAAATTTCCTGACAATTAGAACAATTAATCAGTGGAACAACTTGCCTACAGAAGTTGTGAATGCTCCAACACTGGACGTTTTTAAGAGGAGATTGGACAACCAATTGTCTGAAATGATATAGGGTTTCCTGCCTGAGTAGAGGATTGGACTAGAAGACCTCCAAGATCACTTCCAACTCTGTTATTCTGCTATTACAATTCATTACTCAATACTGGTTATGGACATGAAAACTGTGAACCATGTAGACCCAATACTGTGTTTCTGCAAGATCATTAGTTCTTCCTTTCCATTTTAATTGTAAGCATACAGCATTTAATTTATTTATTTTGTGCAGAATGATGCCCCTCCACTGGAGGTCTGAAGTGGAACAATTTATTTTACCACCTCAGAAGCCTATTTCAGTCTGCCATATGTGTAGATCAAAGCATCACTTTTGTTTTACGTTGATGAATGAATGCAGATGAGACGACCATTTCATTTGCTGAGCCATGTTATAGTCTAAAACCAACTGACTTGTCTTACATGGGCTTGCTGAGAAACACTGTAAGGGGTAAGCAATAAATAGGAAAATAGGAAAGAGCACATAAAACTGATGAGTACTTACCCTCTATTCCCTACTGATGCTTCTGCTTGGCCCTGCTTAGCATTTCAATCTATGTAAAGTCAATGGGCCATATAACCTTCTTCTACATATACTAACCAATTAACATTATCCTTTAATAGGAAGAAGTTTAGGAGATGTTGTCTTTTGCATTTGCACACAGTAACACTGTTTACTAAGCTACAGTATGGATACTCATTTCAAGGGTTTGGATTATTTTATTTTATCTGCAATGGGTAATTTGAAAAGAGAAGAACACAAGAAAAGTTTTCTACATCTACACAGATTTGAACATTTATTCACCTATAGCTTATTCTTAGAATGCTACAGCTGAAACTTATGAAATATTTATTTGGAGTGAAACCCTGGGTGAACCACAGCCAGTCCTTGTAGACTAGGGATAAGCAATGTGTAATGCTTTATAGGTATTTTGAATTTCAATTTCCATCAGTCCTACTCGGCGGGGCCAATGGCAAGGAATTGTGGTGCTTACAATCTTAAAACTTCTTGAGGGTACAAATTTGCTTCCCATGTCAAAAATAATATAAACTAAATAATATAAACTAAAAATTAATCCCATCATGAATGCAGGTGTGAATTAATTCTGCATCCATCATAGGGCAAATGCTATTCACCCTCCCTAGAATATAGTCACAGCAGGGGCAGACCAGAATTGCATTGACTGTCTTTGGGTGGGGTGGGAGCATTCCCAGTTTTCTTGTATTCATATGCTCCTATGAATTTTTAATCAAGTATGGAAATAAAAATGCACTGTATTGGACATCCCTCCAGAGTAAATAGTTACATGGAACAGAACTACTCCCAATCCTAATGACAGACCAATAGCTTTACTTAGGACTAAGGCAGTTTTCTTTTTCAATGGTTTGAGAGAAGCTTCCCAGAAGCAGGAATTCACAAGTGATAACAACAAAGGACATAACCATGGGAAAAAACACCAATCCTCACACCAATCCATTTCTTTCCACAGAAAATCAGAGCCAACTGCAAAACAAAGGTATAAAACAGTTTCATCTGATCAAACAAAGTGCCCAAATCTGAGCTGGAACACCGTCCTTCAATTATTCGGAGAAGCAGTGGTAAAAATGTCAAGACGATGAACAGTTCTGGTCTGGCTGAATATGCTCTCAGCAAGATCTCCAGGATAAGATAAACTTTTTAAAAATCTCAAGAGCCCCCTGTATTCTGCAGGAAGGGACTAAATTTAGAAATTTGGATTTCAAAATGGCAAACAAAAGTTGCTGAGTAGATTCCTTTCTGCTCTAGACCAAAGATTTATGAAACAATAAAAAAGCCTTCATTCCCCCTACTTCAGGCCAGGCCTAAAACAGTTCTAAATTTAACCAATTTAGAAAAAACTAGTCCTGAAATTGGGCAGCCAAAGGAGGAGCCAAAGAAAATGGGAAAGTTTGAATATAGGCAGGAGAACTGGGTTTTGTTTTTTGTTTTGTTTTTTTGCTAAGCAAAGGCAACCAGATGGAATGGATGGGAATCATGCTAACTAGTTCATTCCCATCTAAACCATATGCCTATTAGTATCTTGTTTCTCTAATTAATTAATTCAATCAATCATTGCCATTTAGCAACTCACTAGTAATCCAAACTCTGATGTTTGGGCAAGTTTTGATTAGTCTTGATTTGTACAGCTCTTCCATTGAACATTTCCCCAAGACCATTTCAGACAAAGATCTGAAGGGAGAATACTTTTTATAGAGAAGTGGGCTGGGAGGAAGGCAGGGCAGGGCAAAAGAGAGAATCCTGATTTTTATCCTTTGTATACAGATGAGGAAATTTCACTAATTAAAAAAAATCTTCTCAGTTTGTATTGTTGTTAGGTACATATATAACAAGGACAGAGGAAAATCATCTGTAGTTACAAAAGTGTATTAGAAATGTGCCATAATTTATATCCAAATTGATGGTGAGGATGGCAACAACAATTAAATACTGACAAATGGCTGTCTTTGAGTGATATTTGACAACTCATTGCTATACTTTCTTTAAGGATCTGGCCTAATGGGTCCAACTATTTGTGGGTGGGTGGGGGAGAGCAGGTTTTGTCACCAGGTTTCTATTCCTCAGTCAATACTGAGGTTGCAATAAGCCATGTTGTAAGAATAAAGCAGAAATTTTTGCTTGCCTGCAGACATTCCCCTTCTAAGAACGGGGTTTATTTGTAAAAAGGGAAGGAGTACATAAGCTGAAGGTTCATTTACAGGGCTGTCATGGAAACAGCATTTTAAAATAACTACAACTATATAAAGTGATAATCATCAAGCCAAACAAACTAAATGCCAAAATACTTTGAAACCTAAAAATAAGAACCAGGTTTAAATTACCCTAATTTCTATGAGGGTGGTAGGTGCTTGTTGTTTTTTTGTTTTGTTTTTTTTAAATACATTTCAGCAGGTAAATCACGTTTCGGGAGCACTCTCTTTGTTTTCTATTCTTGAAGTGCAGTGAAGTGGTTTCTAAATCAGGCTTTTAAAAGACATTTGGCTGTAGCAAAATTGTAATAAAAATGCATAATATGTACTTAAGACGGAAAGTAACACCTCTGCCACAAATTGGTTCTTTGAAATATTTAAATTAAAATGCCTAAACCATACTATGCTTGAATAGAACAGAATTAAGCAGCATGTAGCAGAGATATGAAGCTTCTCCTTACAGGGAAACATTTTCAATGGGGAATACAGAAAGGATGTAGAACTGGGATCTTTATTAATCACTACGTTGCTGGTGATTGTTTTCACAACTACAGATTTTTCTCTCCCTTTCTCTTAATTCTTGTTTTATCATTGTCCTTGTTGTCCCCAAAATCGATCATGCCTTGTGATTTTTCAAAAATTACTTCTACAACTTTGATGGCTCCTATACTTCATAATACATGCACCTTTCAACAGTACAGAACATTTTGAATAGGATTCCGTTCGAGAGCAGGGAGGCACAATTGAAAGCATGCTTTTGACTTGACAGTGCATTCAATGGACAGACACAAGTGGGTTTCTGATGCACAGCCCTACACAATGCAAGCCTTTACCTGGAAATAAGGTCCACTGAACAAGAGACACTGGGGAATTGTGTTTGCTCTACATCTGCAAACAAGCATATCTCATTTGTGCTTCTTAGAAAACTGCCTAGATCTGAATGTAGCTTTTTCTCTTTCTCTCTTTTTAAAAATGCACTGTATTTCAAATTTTGCACTGTAGTTCTGAAGCCAAAAATCTTTATTTTAGGGGGGAAATGTGTATAATTTAAAGGTCGCTTTTCATGCAGTTTTTTTTAAAAAGCACATGGACTAAATTGGGATAGGCAGTTAACAGATCTAATTGCCTATGTAACAGTGTTGGCAGAAAATAAGCTAAAATAAGTAAGTCCCACTTCCATACTGAAGCTCCAACAGATATCCAAGGATACAGGTTGCTGACTTCGATGCTGGATTTCGTGATGCAGTTTTAAAAGCAAGGAAAAATAATTATCTTTCCCCATTGTGCTGAAATAGTGAAAGGCTAATGAAACTGTGATGATGCTGTTCTCTCTGTGGTGCAATATATAATGCAAACATCAGAATCATGCTTTATTGTATGAAATTGTACTGCAGATCCTAATGCTAAAGTTAGTCTGGATATACATCTAGAAACTCATTTCTCTTTCATTCTCTATTTTTCCTTCTTAATGTTTCTCTCTTCTTGCTCCCATTGACCCTTCAAGACAGGGCACCATCTGTTTTCTGTTTCTATAATATAATTCATATGGAATAGGGTCTGCTACAGATCTAAATAAATACGGTAACTCAAATAACAGTAAAAAGAGCAGTAAAATAAACAGCAACTGATATAAACATGTTCACTCATCTCTGTATAAGAGTCCGAGAAGAAGAGAGGTTAATATAGAAACGGCAAGCAAAAAGTAACCAAAAAATCCCCACTCACACATCTCTTTTATCTTAAATAGTTTGTCTGTTCCGTTCAGTGACTTTATGGAGCTCCCCTGCAAGTTTTGCTTGGAATTCTTCCGTATTAGTCTCAGTTTAGCCTCTTGGAACCTGTGGTTATTAGTACATTATCAAGGGAAGTCCTCATCTGAAATGAGAACCACCTCTATGGGCTATAAATCAAACATAATTAGCCTCTCTAGTCAAGTTCTAGCAAAACATACCAGGGATTCTACATGCTGATGATAAAAACAAGAAATAAGTTTCAGGCATAACACAGTACAACAGAAAGCTAGATATGTAGCCCATCGCAACAGAAAGCTAGCAATAGCAATAACAATAGCACTTAGACTTATATACTGTCTCACTTTGCTTTACAGCCCACTCTAAGCAGTCTACAGAGTCAGCATATTGCCCCAAACATTGGATCCTCATTTTACCCACCTCAAAAGGATGGAAGGCTGAGTCAAGATAGATATACACCTCAACAAAACAATATCATAATGAAGCTTGAATAAAAGTATGCATCTATCCTAGACAAGAACAGACAATCAATGTTTCATCCTCTTTCCTTCAGATCTCAAAGCACCTCAGCCTTCCTCCCTATTCGTGTGTCAAGACCAGGATTATTTAACAACATTGATTTTGTAACAATTAAGTAGGTCACTTGGGATGTATTTTTTTCCATTTCTTCAGTGCCTCCAATGGAACATAGTATTCAGATGATATGTCACATGGCAGCTCCCATGTTGTAGAATTATAGAATGTAAAGCTTAGAAGAGAGGTTGGTGATCATCTTGCCCAATCCATTGCCCAATGCAGAAATAACTACCACAGCATTCCTGATAGACCCAGCCTTTGTTTCAATACTTCCAGTGAAGAAGTTACCATTACCGAATAGCTCTTATCTTTAGGATATATTTCCTGATATACAACTGAAATCTCAGTTGCTTTAATTTAAGGCCACTGTTCCTTTTTCCTATCATCTGGAACAATTTAGAGAAAGCCTACCCTTTTTTTTTTACATGGTAGCTTTTGGGGTACTTTTTGGGAACTATCATCTCTTTGTAATTTTCTGCAGATGAAAGATATCTAACACATTTAACCATTCCTCATTAATTTTTCCTTCCTGGCTCCAAATCAACTTGGTTGTTTTTCTCTAGACATGTTCCAGTCTGTCAGTTTCTTTTCTTAAACATAGCACCCAAAATTAGATACAATTTTCCAGGTGTTAAACTGATCAGACTAGAATAGAAAGAATTTTATCCCTTTGATACTATATTTACTTTGACGCAACTTTGATGGCAATTATGTGTGTGTTGGTTTGGGAGTGGGGGCGCATTGCAAAAGCATTATGTTACTATCTTATGTTCAGTTTGTGTTCTTCCAAGACCCCCAAATCTTTTTCAGGTGTTCCAACATAGTTGGGGCATATTTTCTGTTATGGAGGAAGGCTGAAGCAAAGTAGAAATTGAGAAGTTTTTTAATTTCTTCATCAGTTGTAATTACCTTGCCATCTACTTGAAATGGGCCACCCTTTCTTTTTTCTTTCTGCTACCCATAAAAATCCACATTCTTTTTATTTATTTTATCTTCCTTTCGAAGACTGAGTCCCTTTTATGTTTCAACAATTCTGATATTCTTTCTTTCAGATATTAGCCACGTGTTGGTATTTCTCCATGATGTTTTCACCCATCCTATGTATTAGGTTTTAATTTATCTTAATAAATGTTTCCTCTATATCCATAATAGCTGCATAAATTGCCTTCCATATTAGAATCATACAGTATGCGATTGTACTTTCAGTATCTTATTTCTTAGAATTTCCCAACCATCCTCTACTTCCTTTGATTTGGGGACTTCTGTCATCATGAGCCTTGGTGGCTCAGTGGTTAGAAAGCAGTAATACAGGCTACCTCTGCTGACTGACTGCAGTTTGGCAGTTCGATTCTCACCGGCTCAAGGTTGACTCAGCCTTCCATCCTTCTGAGGTCGATATAATGATGATCCAGATCATTGGGGGCATTATGCTGACTCTCTAAAACTGTTTAGAGATGGCTGTAAAGCACTGAGAAGTGATATATCAGGCTAAATGTTATTGTTTTTGCTATCTATGCAAGCCCACCAAATACTTATCTAAACTTGGCTCTCCTGCAATCCAGTGTATGTATGCATCTCCCTTTACTTTCTTTTTTTCCAGCTATTTTTCCTCCTCCTTTTTCTCCATTATTTTTTGCTTTTTTAACCAAATCTGCTTAAAATCAGATCTAAAAGTCTTGTTTTTACTTCCACCTTCCAGCAAATGCAGAAGTCAGCAAAACTGTTAAGGAAGTTTGGGAATTTGAGAACTTGAGATCTCTCAGCTGAGATGATTATCCAACAGTATCTAAAATGAATTTTCCCATTGTTACTATGCACTTTGGAATGAGGCATTCATTAGTTAAAAGGAGAGGAAACCTCAATACAAGCAAACATTGGAGGGACTGAGATCTTAGGGTATAAGATCTTAGAGTTCATTGGCAGAACTGCAGTTTTGGGGACTTCAGTGTGTTTCATTATGTATGGAGGTACGAGCTGCTTCTCCTACATGACAAACTTCAACATGCATGGAACAAAAAAAACATTGAATCAGTGTATACGCATTGTCATTTGTTTTAATGTGTTGGCTTTTTCTTCCTTCATGACAAAGCTCTATTATTATATTTCAATCTCATGGTGCTACCAAGACCAGGACAATCTTTTGAGGCAGAATATTGGAGTATTATATTCTTGTCCATAGTTTATCGTATGATTACATAGAAATCTGAAGACACGTCTTCCACATATAGGATTATTAATCATTTAACATTATCTTCTTATGTCCATGCTTTAAAAACAATAGTAAAAACACTAAAACTGATGTTTCTTCTATTCTTTGCTCTCCAATTTCATAATATCTATATTGTTACTGATTAAATCATTTACACTCCTGTTCTATCCTTTCCTTTCCATTCTCTGGCCAAAAAAAAAAATCCCCAGGGAAAGGAAAGGAATGTATGTGACTGGTTTGGTCTTTTATGAAGAGGACAATATTTATTAACTACCTAATTAAGAATATCTTATCATATAGTTGCTACTCCAAGTATCAAACAGTCTATTATAACTGCTGCCATAAATTGTGGTTTCCAAAGTTTATAAGCAGGATGTAAAATCTGCTCTTTGGATTATAAGGTTTCAGCTACAGAGAAAATTGATTTCTAGAGATGGGATCATTTTGAAATTGCAGAACTGGAGTCTTTACATAACTGAATGTCCCTTATACTGTATTACAGGTGCTTAGCCTATCATTTTCCCAATGATTACAACCGTTTACAAGGACATCAATGCAGGTTAAGCATAGGTGGTTTCCGGAGATGAGGTGCTCTGAATTTGTGCATTCTATGCACTGGAATTTCAACAAAAAAATATTTGTAGCTCTTGAAGGGTTAAGATTGAGGAAAAATTTTCTACAACCTCTTTGTGACTAAAAATCGAGGCTTTAAATGTTTTGACTGTTTGTATAGCCATAATCAGATTCTACTGGGACAGCTAGTCATAGAGACTAAACATATAAATATGATTCCCCCTGGTTCTCATGAATAAATTGTAAGTGCCATTACATGGTTAAACTGTGGAATGCTCTATTATTAAATATGATGACAGCCACTAGTTTTAAAGAGGACAAATTAATGCAAGTTCAAGTTATTAGTGGCAATTGGTCTTGAGGGCTCTTACCACCTTCAGACTCACAGATAGCATGCCTTAAATGCCAGATGTGAAAGAATGACCACAGAAGAAAGCTATTGTTTCACGGTCTATGCTTAAGAGTTTCCTGGTCAATAGACCTATGGTTGTCCGCTAAATAGGACAAATAAGACTTCTTGTGTTCTGTACAACTAAAAGACAAGGCCCTAATCCAAGAGAATAGTGTTAGAAATTTTAATGAACCATCCTTTGTTTTGCTGCTGTTGACTGGAGAAATTAAGTAGGACTAATGAACCAGTTTTGAAGAAACCTAACTTCTGGTGATGTAGGGCCACAGCCAATGCATTGATATGAGCACTATCCGATTGATGTCACCTGAACTGGGCTTCAGCCAGAGTTGTGCCATCTCGGTGCATTGTATGCACCGGTTTCAGGCATTACAGCATGGAAACATTTGGATGTAAGAGCCACTTGAATTTTATATCATGGCTCCAAATAAATTTATAAATGAACAAAGGGCTGTTTCATTTCTTGAAAGGTCTTGCAGTTACCTATTTTACAGCTTGAATCTTTAGATAGCATCCCCTTTGCCATGGAGAATGTTCTTTCTCCAAAACAAAATGAAGATCAATAGGAAACTACTGACTTCTGCCCAGATTTCATAAAAGTCCAGTGCCATCTTGTGACTAAATTCTATACTGACACTGTCCACATACCCTTCAGTGTTTTATAGAGGTACAGACATTTTTATAGCGTACCTTTCTTGTTTCATTTTGAGGAGCGTATCTCTGCAGCACTATGCTTTTACTGCCAAATTCATTTTGCTGTATATAGTATTGCACTGACTTCTGAAATCGCAATGTTGTTGAGCTGAAGAATAAGAGAAGAATAAACAATCCTGATCAAAAGGCTTAAGACAGAAAAGGGTTCGCTTTGTCAAAAAAAAAGACCAAAAATATAGAGAGAGTGTCTATATGTATATTCTATTGTAAAGTAAGTTCTATTGTGCTCATTTCTTAGGTGTGATCAGAACTGCAGCAGAAAATAAACCTTGTCAGTGGCAGTGTGCAAAATTGCAGAGCCGTGTGTGTATAAATGTGAGCACACATACTGGTCTGACTTTTCCTTACTGCTGCTCTTAATAAGTACAGCTATAATAGCAACAAATTCCAACCATCTCTGATCAAAAGAATGCCTGAATTCAACCGGATTTATTCACAGGTATAAAAGCTTTAGGACTGCAGTCTCAGTAATACATAATGAATGCACTGTTAAATGAATTTAAATCATAAAGACCATCCACTTCAGTGCATGACATCAGAAATCTACATTCTTTTTCATGCCATGGGTTTTACTTGGCTTTTAAGGGGTGTGCAAGAGTCAACTTTCAAAAATTGCCGGAACAAAATCTGAATTTCATTTATTTAATTCAGTATAATTAATTCAGTGTAGCTACTATGACTATTTTCTTTAACTCTCCCTTTTCTGTCATGTTAAGTATTAACTATTCATTAACTCTCCTTTTCTGTCATGTTAAAAATTAAAATTCAGCCGTAACCTTTGGAGGGCTGCACCCAAGATGTAAGGATTACCTGTGACTTCACAGCCTGCTTTAAAGGTATTTTCAGTTTCTTTCACCAAAGGAATATGGGTTAAATGCTTACCTGCTTTATTTCATGAGTGATCTGTAGCATTCTTGCACAGAACTTAGAACAGCATCCATGAATTTCTCCTAGAAAATGCCCTATGATTTAGACCCAAACCTGTTTTGTTTCAAATGTAACTGCAGGCGATGCTTTGGGATATACCAGGATATTGATTTACCAAAGACAAAAACCAGAAAACAAGGAGTACCTTGCCAAATATGGACAGTTGCTGGATAGAACTGACTTATCCCTTTGCCTTATGGCACTTTAGCTATTCTGGCATAAGCCATTCTAAGTAAGACAGCTTCCCACATCTATAAGGAGCAGGGTGCCAAGAATTCCAGAAAATAAATTATCCTCTTTCTAGTTCAAATATGTTTAAAATAAATACATGGTTTAGGAGAAGGAGGGGGGGGAGAAATCAGCCACATATGTCGATAGTTTAAATTGACCCACTGTATTAACTTCCATTCTTCTGAAAGAGAGGTTTATCAAGGATTTTTCAGTGTTGCTGAGGCAAGCTGGCCCACAGCTGTTTGTGTGAGTGCCCAGAGGAATGTGTTTTCCATGGAGCATGCCACCTTGAACCACTTTATGTTTTAAAATCCAAAGGATTTGTTACATCAGGGTTTTCAAAACATTTTTTTGCCAGAAGTGTTAATGTGTGTCATTAAAGCTGCCAAGATGCGCATGGCATACCGAGACCCTCGCTTGTGTTTATAGAAACTGACATAAGAATGTTAAAGAAAACAGAGCGGAGATATGGAGAGTGACAGCTGATTATTTATTTTTACATATTTTTCAAAGTATCAATAAATCCATTTGAGACTTCATGACTTGAGTGATTTGTAAGAGCAGCAAAGAATGAGTTATAATTAAGACCCATTCTTTTTCAACACACACCGAGCGAAATTGAAAGAGGGGATAGCCATAGGAATGAACTTTGAGCTGTCAAATGAAGTTCAATTACGCAAAGGAGAAAATAAAATTGGTGATAGTTATAGCTACAGTGAATGTGATGAATAACCTACAGTTTCAGATACTTGCCTCTGACTTAGGGTTATCTATAGGCAAGCAAAATCTTGAGGCATCCAGCTGGTGCTAGAGTAGATTCAGTGACCTTGGTCAACAGCAGAAATGACAAGTCCATTTCTAAGCTACAGTTAACAAAATACAGATGCCATCTACATATAACATCATATTGCCAAACTAATAAATTATGTTGTAGCCTAAGCACGTTTTAGCTTAGTCTAGCATATGATACAACCTCAGCCAAAGACCATCAATGAAGCCTCTCCACAAATGGATTATGGAATTCTTCATATAATTTCTGAACAGAACAATTTGGACTATCCATCACATTTCCAAACTGGAGCAGGAACTTTATGTTTTACAACATCAGCAGCAAGGTTTTTTTCCCCCATCTCTATTGCTTTGGTAGTCTCAGTGAATTACATAAGCTGAAAAACAGTGATGAGCCCTCTGAGCTTTGTGCCTATCCTGAGCAGTATATGACGGCTATAGAAATGAGTGCACATCCATACCATGCGGAAAAGGGGCCTTAAGCAGCAAACTTTGCAGTGCAGTGGCCATAATAAATACAGGGATTATTGCAAAAATATAGGGAGGAATATAGTAAATTGGATAAAAAATTGCTCTGAATGAAGGTAAACTTAGAACAAGAATTGCTAATTATACTGCTAAGCGGAGAGTATGATCAAAGCAAACCATACAATCAATTGAGTTAAAGGTATGGAGTTTAGAAAGTAATGGACAGGTTTGGGGACAAGAAGTTGAGGCACCCACACAAAATTTACTTACCAACTGGACAGCAGACCACAATAACATTGCTTTTTTTCTATTTAAATTATTAGTCTCACTTATGAATATATGTATAGTAAACTGATTAATAAAAGTTATGTGAATAACTTTTAGCATGTTTTGTTCTTTTTAAAAAAGTTTTTACTAAGTGATTACTCTGAAGATAGTTCGTGGACAAATCTGCCCAATCTTTCAGTGAACATTCCTATAACTTCCAAACATTTGTGATCCATACAAATCCTACACAGAGATTCTGCAGCAGACCACAGAATAAAACCAAAAGAAGAATGCATCTCGTTCTCTTGTGCAAATAGATCCTACTCCGTCTGAAGGGATGCTTGATAAAATCTGCATTTCTGACAGATGAAAAGGCTTTCTTGTTTCTCTTCAGAAGTTTGCTGTTCAACAAGTCCTTTCAAATCTTGCTCCTTAAATGTAGATTTTCTCCTTTGTTTTCAGAAAAGTAATTGCAGCAATTGCTTAATGAATCATATGCATGTACTGCAAACACTATTTGGCAATCAAGCTTTAGATGCATAGATTTGTATGCATGTTTGTGAGAAGGTCATGGTTTAAAGCAAAAGCGTCTTTTAAAATGTTTTCTTATTTGTACGGTTAAATATTGCTGTTTGCACCCCTCCCTCAGCACTTTACTCACAATTAATAACTTGCTTAGGATGTACCTGTTGCTAGCATTTAATTTCTGTTTAGCACATTTCACATAAAATATGGCCATGTGTCAGTGTATAGTTCCTGCTTGATGTTGCATATAATTCTTATAATATTCTGAATGGCATGTGCTAATTATTTAGTACAATAGCTCATCTTATGGAGCTGTAAGTCTGGGAAATGAAGGGTAGTAATTACCTGGAATGAGGATTTCTTCATTGTTGTTGTTGAGACCAAAGTGTGGGAGGGGAAAAATTCAAAATCAAAACAGCTTTCAGTTCAAAATTATTCAAGGCATACTGAAAGAGTTAACACTTCTTGACAAGTTTATAACTAGAAAGTCTGGAATTTCTGGCTTTGAAGGCAGCGGTTTGGTGAAATGTGCAGTAATTATGAAATCCTCACTCTGATTCAAATATATATATATTTTTCTTATGCTAACAAATTCCATCTCCCATTTTCTAAACTAACTTTCTTGGACCTCTTTCCATAGGCACTTTCCTCACTCTTGCATTTAGCATTTGTCTGCAATATTCCAGAGCTTCCTAATTTAGTTTGATTTGCCTGCCTTGACCTACAAAAGGGGTAGGGAGATGAAAGCAACAAAAGAAGATCAAAATAAAAGAAAGCTTTGCCAAGAAAATAGTGATTTATGAGACACAAAGAAAGATCCTACTTTACATCAGAATAGATGCTTTCAATTCCTTGTCAAAACTCAAGAAGGTATGACCTTGACAAAATACTTCAGGTTTTATTTCGCTCTGTTTTATTTTTTTATAGGGAGTCATCCTTTGGCAAAAGAGAAAGCGGAACTTGAGTCAGAGGAAGACTCCAAAAGACAGAACGTTTTATAGTCCCGTGAAAAAAAGAATTTGTCCCTTTTTAGATTTCCTGCCCCCTTGAATTTAATAACTGGTTGTACCATATTTATTTCTGAATGTTTCTCTACATTTCTGTGGGGTTTAGTTCTGGACTTCGATTTGTCCATTGCATGATAATCCTTTGCAAACTTGCTTGAATATTGGGACTCATTGTTTTGCAGCATGTTTTGCAAGAGCTTCAGCTGATAGACAGATGGCTTGATATTGTCCTGTAGAATTCTTTGATACAAAGAACTTATGGTTTGATTTGCTTGGAAGCTCATTTGTCTCGATGATGGCAAATCAGCCAGTATTTTTTTTAAAAAAAAACCTAAGTGCATGAATACATGCTTTCATTGTTTTTCGACTGACTGGAAGCTTGGGAGAAAAGTAAAAATGGGGACTGAAAAGTAGTTCGTAAGTTTTTAACCAGGCATGGTTCCCCTACTGGGATACTAAGAAAGACCTGTATTAGATCTTTCTGAGGACAAAGAGAAAAAGAAAAAAAGAGGTTTGAATTTTAAAGCTGACTTTTATTCCTGCATATATGTCCATTGTGATGTCTTAGCTTTGTGGAAATGTGGGTGGGTGCATTCATTCACCGTGTCTACATATAATTTTATACATTTATAAGCATCTGCATAGTGGTGGGTTTCAATTTATTTTACTACTGGTTCGCTCATGCATGCACGTGCAATGCTTCTGCGCATGCACAGAAGTCTCTGGGTGGGTGGGCGGAGCCTCCTGCTGCCGCCACTACCGGTTCGCCCGATCCGAGGTGAACCAGCAGACACCCACCTCTGCCTATGCAGTATATTTGTAATAAGACTTGCAATTGGCAATTGCTTTCTGTCAAATGGAGAATGGGGAGCCCACAATAGTAGAGGAATTAGACATTGGGGTGAAAATTATCTGATCCCTGGACTGAATCTCTTCGTAAGCGACTGCCAAAATATTTCAGTCCAGACAAGAGGGAGTTGGGGTTAAGTTGGCATCAGCACAGGACAAAAATCAGTGGATGCAGTGCAGAGAGGTTTAAGTCCCTGACGGGGATCATAATTTTTTCTAGACTGATCAGCATCGTTGGTATCTTTTTGGGGAAACAACTTGACAATTTATTTATTTATTTTTACTTTTTTGAGCAAGGCATGACATGTTTCTAGAATCTATGCAGTTCATTGTGATGATACGAGCCAAAGTTTGTGACATGTATACTGTACATGGCAAGCAGATCAAAATCAATCCTGCAGGTCAAAATCAGTTGTTTAATAAAATGCCATGAAACCTCATTATAACTAATTGGAGCAAATTATTATTCCAAATATCCATTTAATACAAAAGTACATAATCACAGCAATTTACATCATTTGTGTGATATCATTATGCAAATGACGTTTTGTGTGCATTTTCCATGATACTCATAGAACAGGGCATGTATCAGTTTAATTAGAATAACAGAATTGGAAAGGACATTAGAGGTCTTCTAGTCCAACCCCCTCCTTAGGCAGGAAACCCTACACCACTTCAGATAAATTGTTATCTAATCTCTTCTTTAAAACTTCCAGTGTTGGAGCATTTATAACTTCTGGAGGCAAGTTGTTCCACTGATCAATTGTTCTAACAGGAAATTTCTTCTTAAGTCCAAGTCACTTATCTCTTTGATTTCCACCCATTGCTTCTTGTTCTACCCTCAGGTGCTTTGGAGAATAGTTTGACTCGCTCTTCTTTGTGGCAACCCCTGAGATATTGGAACACTGCTATCATGTCACTACTAGTCTTCTTTGCATAAGACTAGACATAGCCAGGTCCAGCAATTATTCTTTATGTATTTTATCCTTGAGTCCCCTAATCATCTTTGTTGCTCTTCTCTGCATTCTTTCTAGAGTCTCAACCTCTTTTTTACATCGTGGTGGGGACCAAAATTAGATGCAGTATTCCAAGTATGGCCTTACCAAGACATTATATAATTAAACTGATTGAACAATGAGAATTCCTATTATATGCAATTTTATAATTCAAGAGCAGAGCTAAATATTTTTTCACAAAATAGCAAAGACCCACAACCTTATAAAATTGGTCTGTAATGCTGCCCAGGAGAAAAACTGATTCTAACTTTTTAGTTGCTTAAAGAAACCTAGTACCTTTCGTAATTCGATAAGAAGTTGCATAGAGATAGTCCTTGATTTGCAATTGTGGTGAATATCTGTAGGTCGGGTGTAGGATAAGAGTGAAGGTTCATTCTCCAAGCTGGTGGATTGGTTTCGAAACATTTTGTTACCAGGCTAGGTAACATCTTCAGCAGAGTTTAGGAGATGTCATTGTTCCTCTGTTTATAAGAGCTTCAGTATGTCAAGTGTGGGTCTTGTGATGGGTCAGCTCTGCATCATCAGTGAGTCTTGTGAGGGATCTTGTGATAAGGAGATTACATTAGGTCAGGGTCATTGAGAGGTGAACTGCTGGTGGGGGTGGGTTGCATGAATTGGTTGAAGGTCAGTGCTGTCTCTGGTTGGCTATGCTGAAGATGTTACCTTACCTGGTGACAAAACATTCAAAACCAACCCACAAGCTTGCATAACAAACCTTCACCTTCATAGTCCTTCATTTATAGTCATAATCAGGACCATAATTTTGGCAACCTTATAATGCAGTTATTAAGCAAGTCATCATATGGCTGGATCCAATTTTGCAACCATTTTTCCACAGTTGTTAAGTAAAAAAAACCATGCCGTTATTCTGGTCTATTTTTGCATTAAACTTAAACAATGTCAGATTATTATTTTTCTTTCAGATATTTTGGGTTGCATATATTTAAAAAGAATCTAAACAACCCGGCCTGTTCTAAATAGCCTTGTTATTTATATGAACACTATCATTTTGTTTTTAAGCAAGAAGGTCTGTGCAGAAAAATAACTGAAAAGTGTAACAAAATTTCTAATCACAGACACATAGGAGTCTAAAGGCACCTACAGTACTTTCTGTAATTAAACATGAAGTTACCTATCAAAACATTTTAAGGAAAATGATATTATTTTGGGAATTGTCGCATTCTGTTTATTAACTTAATGATTAACTCACCTTTCACCTGCAGTAGATGATTGTTAGCCTTGACAGAAAGTAAATACATTGTATATGAAATTAAGCAAAACACATTTATATTAGGGAAAAATATTCAGAAACAAGACTTTATGGCCCATTAATAAATGTGGTGTTAAATATATGATTGGTTCTATTTTTTTTCCATTTGCTTTTTTCTTGAAATGCTCACTATGAAGGGAAGAGTGTCTATGATGAAGATATTTTTTTTAAAAAAAGTTTGCAGTAACGTAGCAATTAGTGCATTTTGTAACATACCTCCAATCAGTACTCAGACACTTATGGATTTAATTATCTGTTTGTCTAACCATCAATCCATGTAACATATTTCAGTGACTAGAATATGTACATCAATGGAGAGAAATAAATTTGAATCCCTGCTTAGCTATGAAATTTAATAGATGATTTTTGGAAAAGAGCAAAGCTTAGAGATAGTGGAACAGATGTTTTGAAGTCCCAGGATTTCATTTGAATCTACCCTTGGTTTTTTTGGTCTTCCTCTTTGAATATGGCTATACATTTGTGTTAATAATAGTGAGTTTAATGAATTAAAGGTCTCACTGGACTAGTTCTGTTTTCCAGCCTAATCTTTGTTCATAGGTTTTTGAGATCATAACAAAGAAGAAAGAACTATCCATGTACCCTGAATTTTTTGGATGAGGATGGAATAAAATATGTAATACACATCAGATAATATACAACATTTAAGATACAAAGGTGGCTAGAGTTGCAGTTCAGCAATTGCTACTGTAATTGAATCCATCCACCTTGCAATTGATGATCTTCTTTTTCGTTCCAACTTTCCTAGCATAATCAACTTTCTAAGGAGGGCTAAATCTTTATATAATGTATGCAAAATACAATAATTTCAGCCTGTCATTTATGGCTTAAGTGAAAACTCTGGATTGATTATTTTCTGTGATCCATTTGTTTATTTTCCTGACTATCCATTGTCTTCTTGAACCAAAGTTCAGAATGGAAGGGATCTTTAAGGTCACCTATTCTAGCCCACCCGCCCCCTGTCAAACATACCATTTCAGACAGGTGACTGTCCAGTCTCTTATTAAAAACATCCAGTGATGAAGTATCATATTTTTCAGAGTATAAGATGCATCTTTTTCCCTCAAAAAGAGGGTGAAAATCTGGTTGCGTCTTAATACACTGAATACAGATTTTTTTGCCTCCTGAAACTACGCCCACTTTGCAAAAATGGCTGTAAATAGCCTTTAGAAGGCTTCCAGGGTGCTCCTGGGAGCTGGGGAGGGCACAAATGAGAGAAAAACAGGCCGTTGTTTGCTCGGTTTGGCCCCTCCAGCCCCCAGGAGCACTCTACAAGCCTTCTAAAGGCTATGCATGCCCTTTTCTGACAAAAAAAAACACAGGCCTGTTTTGGGAGGTCTGCAGAGTGTAAATTTTTTAAAAAAATAATTTGCCTCTTCAAAATCTTGGTGCGTCTTATAATCCGGTGCATTTTATACTCCGAAAAATATGGTACCCACAACTTCTGAAAGCAAGCTGTTCCACTGGTTAATTGTCCTCACTGTTAGGAAGTTTCTCCTTAATTCCAGGTTGCTTTCCCCATGATTAGTTTCCATCCATTGTTTCTTGTTCTGCCCTCTGGTGCTTTGGAAAATTATTATTAAATTAACCCCCCTCCTCTTTGTGGCAGCCTCTTCAAAAGCCTCAATGTTCTTTTTACACCGTTTTTCTAAAGCCAAATTTTTGGTCCCATGGAGTGTCACAGGTAGAATGATTGCCTGCATGTTTCTGACCCTTTTAATGAATCTGTGAAAAGATATTTAATTTTTCATTGCTACCCTACCAAGTGATAGTCTGCAGTGTATTTCTTGACTACTGGTTATGTTACTGCTAATAGTCAATCCTAAAAGACAGAGAGACAAGTTATTTCATGCAGATTATATTTCGGTCTTATTAACAACAACAAAGTTTTGCCTAAGTCTGTGGATATTGTAAAGTATAGGGTAAATGTTTCAAAAATAGAACAAATCTAAGATACTTTTGACCTACAAATAATAAGATTCTACAAAAATATGTAGGAATGGGGCCTTGGTTATTGTTTGGATCCTGTTAAATATATAGGAACAATTATTTTAAGAAATCCCTTCGGGGAAAGGGGGCGGTCTAGAAATCAAATAAAATAAATAAATAAATTGTTGTTAGAAGATGCAAATATTAAAAATTATGCAACATAAACTAATAATGATATTAATAGTTGGTTGAAAATGCATGTGAGTTCATAGGGAAGAATACATGTTGTGAATATGAATTTAATTTCATGATTACTATATATTTTAAGAGGGATGCCCATGTTAATTTCACTCAGATACTTTAGGCAGATCAATAAGTTATTGATCAAATGTTTATAGAACAGTCAGATTCCAAGAGTCTCTTTTTATAAATTGCAGCTCTTAGATGAAAATGAGAGGTTTAATTTTCCAGACTATCAATTGCACCTTTGGGCATACATATTAATGAGTTTTTATATGTATCATTTTGAGTATAACAACAGAATTATTATTTGAATTCTTTGAACTCTTGACAAGTACTTGGAAAATCATCAGAATTTACATGTATTCCTAGCATTAAAGGCAGAAGATATATTTGGATGTTATTGGGAAAGAGATTTAAATTTGTTTCTTGTTCTTATGAGAAATGATCTTATTTAAACATAGCAAGTGAATGCTTGCCTTCCAAATCCAAAATAAAAGCCTCTCCCATCAGTGAAGAGATCCAGCAAAGAATCATCCCCAGAGAGAAATCGTCCAGATGTCCCAAGCTCTATGGCCTCCCCAAGATACACAAAGAAGGAACACCACTCAGACCCAAAGTCAGCTCCATAGGCTCACCTCTACAGAATCTTGCCAAATTCCTCGCCAAACAACTCCAACCCTACACAGAATCCATCACCTCACACGTACAAAACTCACTCCACTTCATAGAAACAATAAAGAAACAAAACAAAAAATAGTGACCTATTCATGAGCTTGGATGTCATATCCCTCTTCACCCAAGTGCCTCCAAAAGAAGCCTTGACAGCTATCCAGAACAAACACAACCCCCCTAAACACATCCTGGACCTAACCAACCACTGCCTAACCAACACATACTTCATCCATAATGGACAAAGATACGAACAGATAGAAGGAGCACCCATGGGATCACCCCTCTCACCCGTCATTGCAAATTTATACATGGAACATTTTGAAACTAACGCCTTAGATAAATCTGAACACAAACCCAAACTCTGGCTTAGATATGTTGATGACCCTTTCGTGATTTGGCCACACAGGAAAGAAAAACTGGACAACTTCCTCACACATCTCAACAGCCTACACCCCAAAATACAATTCACTATGGAAATAGAAGCAAACAAACAACTCCCCTTTCTGGATATCCTAATCTACCAAAAAACCCAATGGCTCCCTAGGACACACCATCTACTGGAAAAAAAAACACCAACCGCTACTTAAACACACAATCCCATCACCACCCTGCACTGATCAACTCTGTAGCCAAGACCCTCATCTCCAGAACCAAACACCTAGCCAACAAACTTGAAAATTGAATTACACACTCTCACAAATGTATTAATCTCCAACCGATTCCAAAGAAAAACAATTACCAACCTAATTCAAAGGGAGACTCCCCCCAAGAACCGAGACACAGAACAGGACAATGACATCGCCCTCCCCTTACATAAAAGGCACCACAGATAAAATCAACAAAATTCTCCACAAGCACAATATCAAGACAGCCTTCAGTACTGACCAAAAAATAGCCAACATCTTAAGAAACCCCAGACAAAATCCAGCTAGAAAACCAAGGAGTCTACAAAATACCATGCAAAATCTGCTCGGCAACATATATAGGAGTGTATGAACTACCATGCAAAATCCGCCCTGCCACATATACTGGACAAACTAATAGGAGAATAAATGCAAACATTGCAGAACACAAGAACGCAGTCAGAAAAAAAGAAAAAACTTCCTCCCTTTTCCAGCACCTTAAAGCAACAGGACATGAAATTGATTTTGAAGGAACCAAATTAATCTCGAAAACATTCATTCACATATGTTTAGATCAGGGGTGGGTTCTGGCAAGCACTACTGTCAGTTCACTCATGTGGTTCGGAGGCATGGCAGGCCTGGGTCACTGCTGGTTCTAATGACCCAGGCCGCCAAACCACTACCAGTTCAGTTGAACTGATCTGAAGCAGTAGGAACCCACCAGTGGTTTAGATAGGCTCACGCGCGTGTGTGTATACATATATGTGTAAACAAAAATGCCATAAACACATACATATACACACTAGAGGTCGGTTCCTACTGGTTCGGCCAGGTTCAGCCGAGTAGGTAGTAACTCGGCTGGCCACACCCCCAAACCAGTTCTATAGGCACTGCCATCTTGTTTTTTGCCCCTGTGCATGTACAGAAGCATTTTTACCTACTGTGCATGCGCACATAGCACTCTTCAAGCACATGCGCGCCTGAAGGATGTGCATGCCCAAAGCTGTTTCTGAGTGATCTGGCAGTAGAAGAAGCCAGAACCCACCCCTGATACACACATACACATGTAGTAATTTCTGGCTGTTCCATATTGGCTGAACTTAGTCAATATCATCAAAACATGCAATATTGGAATTCAACATTATGCAAACACAAGTAGTAGAACAAAGTTAAACTAGAGTCTTGGACTTTAAGAGAGCTAATTTCAATAAACTTACAGAGAGTTTGGGAATAATTCCATGGATGAGAATCTTCAAGGGGAAAACAACTCAAGAAGCTTGGGAAATTTTGAAAAATGAGATTACAAAAGCCCAGTCTAGCACAATACCAATGAAGAAGAAAAATAACAGCTCCCAAAAGAAACCAGCATGGCTGCATAAAGAACTCTCTGACAAACTGAAAGACAAAAAAGATAAGTATGAAAAGTGGAAGTAGGGGGACATAACTAAGGCAGAATATCAGCAAATAGCCCGAGCCTGTAAAGATGAAGTGAGGAAAGCTAAGGCTCACAGTGAAGAAAGGCTTGCCACAAAAGTAAAAATTAACAAAAAAAAGCTTCTT
The DNA here is from genome assembly GCF_964273705.1 of Natrix helvetica. Lineage (NCBI taxonomy): Eukaryota > Metazoa > Chordata > Lepidosauria > Squamata > Natricidae > Natrix > Natrix helvetica. The sequence continues at coordinate 43,518,156 of NC_138548.1, forward strand.
TCAACATGTTAAAAACAAGAAAAAGGTTAAGGAAACAATTGGTCCATTGCTAGGAGAAAGTGGCAAGAATATGACAAGCAACAGGGAGAAAGCAGAACTATTTAACTCACTTTTTTGCATCTGTCTTTACACAAAGGGATAAAACAGTCCAACCTATCAAAAACAGCACCACAAAAATCAGATTAGGAACACAAGTTGAAATAGGGAAGAAAATGGTAAGTGAGCACCTGTCTACCCTAGATGAGTTTAAATCACCAGGACTGGATGGATTTCACCCCAGGGTTCTGAAGGAACTGGCAGACAAGATCTCAGAACCACTGAACTATATCTTTCAGAGATACTGGAGCACCGTGGAACTTCCAGAGGACTGGAAAAGAGCTAATGTGGTTCCCATCTTCAAAAAAGGAAGGAAAAAAAACAGATCCAGGAAACTACAGACCTATCAGCCTGACCTCAATACCAGGAAAGATTCTGGAAAAGATAATCAAGCAATGAATTATCGAACACCGAGAAGTAAATAAAGTAATAGCCAAAAGCCAACATGGGTTTGTCAAAAACAGATCATGCCAGACTAATCTTATTGTATTCTTTGACAAAGTGACAAAATTAGTGGATCAGAGGAATGCCATCAATATAGTTTACTTGGACTTCAGTAAGGCATTTGATAAGGTAGACCATAACCTACTATTAGATAAAGTAGAAGAATGTGGGTTGGACAGCATCACCACCAAATGGATTCGTAACTGGCTAACCAACCGCACTGAATGTGTAGTCCTCAATGGAACTGCATCTACATGGAGGGAAGTATGCAGTGGAGTACCCCAAGGCTCTGTTTTAGACCCAGTACTCTTCAACATTCTCATCAATTATTTGGATGAGTGAATAAATGGGGAACTCGTCAAATTTGCAGATGACACCAAGCTGGCAGGAATAGCCAACACTCCAGAAGATAGGCTTAAGATACAGAAGGATCTTGACAAACTTGAACATTGGGCACTATCTAATAAAATGAAATTCAATGGTGAAAAGAGTAAGGTTCTACATTTAGGCAAGAAAAACGAAATGCACAGGTACAGTATAGGTGGTACCTTGCTCAATAGTAGTAACTGTGAGAGGGATCTTGGAGTCCTAGTGGACAACCATTTAAATATGAACCAGCAGTGTGCAGCAGCTGCCAAAAAGCCAACACAGTTCTAGGCTGCATCAACAGAGGGATAGAATCAAGATCACGTGAAGTGTTAATACCACTTTATAATGCTTTGGTAAGGCCACACTTGGAATACTGCATTCAGTTTTGGGCACTACGATGTAGAAAAGATGTGGAGACTCTAGAAAGAGTGCAGAGAAGAGCAATAAAAATGATTAGGGGACTGGAGACTAAAACATATGAAGAATGGTTGCAGGAACTGAGTATGACTAGTTTAATGAAAAGAAGGACTAGGGGAGACATGATAGCAGTGTTTCAATATCTCAGGGGTTGTCACAAAGAAGAGGGAGTCAAACTATTCTCCAAAGCACCTACCTGAGGGTAGGACGAAAAGCAATGGGTGGAAACTAATCAAGGAGAGAAGCAACTTAGAACTGAGGAGAAATTTCCTGACAGTTAGAACAATTAATCAGTGGAACAGCTTGCCTCCCGAAGTTGTGAATGCCTCAGCACTGGAAGTCTTTAAGAAGATGTTGGATAGCCATTTGTTTGAAACAGTATAGGATTTCCTGCCTAGGCAGGGGGTTGGACTAGAAGACCTCTAAAGTCCCTTCCAACACTGCTATTGTATTGTATTGTAAAACAGTTGATAAAGTAGTTAAGATTTGAATATGTCAATGTGTCATTTAATTATTTTCCTAAAATTGGAATGTACCGTACATATGTCTGAAGACTGCTTAATCTATCGGTCCTGATTAGTTGGGGGTGGGAAAGCAGCAGTATACTCTTAGAAATACATTTGTATACATATTTTATAGAAAAGAAACAGTGAGCAAAGGGAAATGGTTACCATATCAAAATTGGTTAGTACAGGAAGGAGAGCCTAAGACGAATTCAAGAGAACTACCAAAGGATTTTGTTTTCAATAGTTTTCATAATTTTTTCACAATTAAGAGAAAGATTTAACATAGATAAAACGGTAACTGGAATTAAACAACGTAACATGGGATTTGAAATTATGCACGCATGAAGAATACATAATTGTTAAAATGTATAAACATTTGCTAAGATTTGACATGGAAGAATTTCATCCCATTTAACCACATTCTCTTCCATTTGTCCATCTGTATATTATAATAAAACTTCATGGGCCATTTTAATCATGCAATCTTTTTTTCTTTCATTAATTCCTTGTTTTTCACAGTATTTTTATTTTTTCTACTTAGTCCAGCATCCTTGACCAGTACACCAAATTTGGAAAATTAAATAATATATGTTGGTATAATAGAAAAGATTATTTTACAGAAGGTCTGTGTAACGGTATATGGGAAGGACCTGGGAACACAGGGAAAAGAGATATGCAACTAACCAAATAGTCAGATAAAAGACAGAGGAACCAACAGCAAGAATGTACAAGGAGCAAGAAGCTCAAAAGAAACCCTCCCTAGTCTGTGCACTATTCAGGGGACAGGAGAGAGAAGCATTGTTCCAAATAATGAAAACCTTCATCTTCCTTGTTCATTGGTTTCACAACATTTTTCTTCATTCTGAGTTTTATGTGAAGTAGGGGCAAAAATATCTTTGATCGGTCAACAAGTGGTTCATGTCCCACATTTTTCTGTCTTGAAACCAAATTCTTTCTGACTGGCCATTTCTTGTTAATGTAATGTGTTTCTGTTGTATGGTTGTCCCATTTGCATATGTAAAAACTATACTTGATATATCAAAGCTGCGTTCCCAGCAACAGAGCTACTACTTTTAAATTTCCACAGATATTCCAGTTATATTTTGAGTACCGGGTGAAATTGAACAACAGTTCCATGTTTTCGTATGCTTCTTTCATGTGTGCCGCATAGCCAATAGGTACTGAAGGGCATGCATTGCCATTATGCAATGAGACAGCCTTAAGGCTTAATACTGATAAATCAATAAAGAGATGCCATTCTAGTGAGTCATGTTCACAACTCAAAGCTGTGAACAAAGCATCAGTATCAATATAGAAAATGAGGTTGTCAACCTGCTCAAAGAAATTTGTTAAATCATCTTGGTGGCTTCGCAAAAACAGAAGATTTCTGTGAAATTGTATGTGCTCGGATGAATTACAGGTTATTTGTGTGATTAGCAGTCAGAAATCTATGATACATCCAAAGGTGTTCAGAAAACAAAATCTTCATTGTCCAATGATTTGGGAATTTACAGTAGTGTAGTAAAGAGGCACAAAGTATTATTGTTCTTGTTGAGGGATTTTTTTTTTGTTTAGATTTTTTTTAAGCACTGCCTGAAACCACCCTGGTGGCAATTGTTCTCTGATCAGAAGCAGCATCATAAAAAAAATTCACTGATGACATCTCCAAACCAATAGGAAAAATAGGGGAAATCTAACTCAAGGAAATTTCAGCAAGGTTCATTCTTCTTTTTTTTTTAAAAAAAAAGCATGTTCATCAAATTGAATAGTAAAATACAGAAGAAAACTTTGAAACAATGTTAACAGTGAAATTGATGTTGTTCTTTTGAAGTATCCTCTCCCTCCCTCCCTACTGTATTTCTCTCTCTCTCTCTCTCTCTCTCTCTCTCTCTCTCTCTCTCTCTCTCTCTCTCTCTCTCCTTCCCTCCCTCCCTCCCTCCCTCCCTCCCTCCCTCTCTCCCTTCCTCTCTCTCTCTTTCTTTCTTTCCTATCCAATTTCTGTTGTTGACCATCTATCCAAAAAACTCTAGATGGTAAGCAAGTTAAAAACAAAAAATTCAATTCAAGCAGGGGAAAAAAACTGTTATGGCAACAAAACATAACAGATCCACAAAAGTCCTTCAGAGATAGATCTTTTTTCCATGAACCTTGGAAATTGTACTTGAAATTGAGAAAGCTAACTTGGAAAGTAGAAATTTGGATGGCATAAATAACCCTCAATATGCCTAGAAAGCTGGAAACATTACAGATTTTTTTTAAAAAATACTATACTTAGACTCCAACCTAATTAAAGCCCCTTCACAAACTTTTATTTTGTATTATACCAGTTACTGTTTGTGCAGAGACTTTTACTTGATCAAGATGCATTATAAAGGCATGCTTATGCAATCAAAACTGAACTTTTAGGGTACAAGATTGTCAAGCAAACCATTATTGAATCTAATTTGCTTCATGGTTCAGTAGATTGGAAATGGGTCACTGGAAAATTTATTACATAAATTATGATTACAAATGTATATAATTTACATGAAGCCTTCACAGAAATCAGATGTTAACGCATGCCAACAGTAGCAATTGATGGGAGATCACAGTGCACTGCACTGTGCAGTGCAAAGATTCTGTGGCATAGTGGTTAGAATGCAGTACTGCAGGCTACTTCTGCTGACTGCCAATTTGACAGTTCAAATCTCACTAGGCTCAAGGTTGACTCAGTCTTCCATCCTTCCGAGGTCAGTAAAATGAGGATGCAGATTGTTGGGGGCAATATGCTGAATCTGTAGAGGGGCTGTAAAGCACTATGAAGTGGTATATAAGTGTAAGTGTTATTGCTATTGCTATGTGTGGCCAACTCCATGTTGAAAATATGCTTTACAGTATCTTATGTGTAAGTTGGTGAATTAAAACATAAGAAGTTACAGTACAATACTATTCTGTCAAACAAAAAGAATAGCTGCTTAGACTTCTCACCATAAAAATTATTTTCTTATAATAACCCCAAGGAAGAGTGTCATCTATTTGAAGGCCATGGCAACTGACAACAAAAGGATTTCTCTTCAGAAATTCTCAAACTCTGTGGAACTGTGACTCCTCTATAATGATAAACAAATATCTATGGATTCCCATGACTAAAGATGTTGAGCTCCCTTTTAGTAATGGTTAATGTGCCAGCAGGCAGTTTATTTCTTATCCCAGAGGTGTCAAATTCAAGGCCCATGGGCCAGATCTTGCCCATGAGATGCTTAAATTTGGCCTCGAAATAAAAAATAAAATAAAACAAAGGACCAGCCCGCAGTACCTCTGGCAGCCAAAACAGGGTGCAGGAGGGGGCACACAGGGCCTCTGCATGGCCCAATTTTGGCCTGCATGGCCTCCTGCAGTAGTTTACTGGGGACCCCTGGGACTCATTTTAGCTGGCAAAGTGCTGCAGGAGGATGTCCAGACCACTCCCCCCCCCCCCAAGCTGGCTTGCAGAGGAGAACTGCAGTGCTTTTCCAGGCTTCAAAGAAATCCAGTTAGACACCCCTGCCTTATCCCATTATTCAAACCCTTTGCATAGGTATAGTCAGGTGGATCTAAGTTCCTACAAGGCTCTGGAAATGCTTTGACTTACTTAACTTCTATGCTACCCAGAGGACTCTAGACAACTTACTTACTCTTAGTTGCCAACTATCTTTAGCCAATTTACTCTGAGTTGCTAATTATGAGACACTGGGGGTGTTCTAACCTAGATGTTTCCCTACAATGGTTCCATCTCAGACAGAATCCATGACTCCCATTCTATATTTACAGATTATTGTTTACACTGCAGAAAGCTCACCTGAAATCCTACATCATAATCTACAGAACAGAAAAGTTATTTTGATTTGGCTTAGCTCAGGCAGCCTTTGTACAACTTCATGCAAACAGACAGGCAAGCCTGAACGTGTACCCATAGATATGTCCATGCCTGTATTAAAGAAAATCAATTTTCCATCAATCATTTTTCATTTTTCTAAAAACAAAAAAGAATTCTTTATGCTTTCTTTATCTCCACATTCACCAAGTTGTACTGTTGTGGCTTGGACAAACTGTTTAAATATTCTTCATGTTATCATAGCTGTTAAGTGTCTCCTTAAAACCATTCAACCTGTTCAGGGTAGTTTTCCTCCCCTTTTTCTTTTACAGACATCTTAATTAGTCTAATCCTGACTGGTCTTTTTCCAATGTTCCTGTTGGCACAGTTGGATTTCAATTAACATTCTGCTTTAGTGCTGCAAATGCCCCTGCTCATTTTTTCTAAACGCTATTTTGGATGCCATTTCTAGATTTTTTTTTCAACAATTCAGTTTTTAAAACACTTGGGCGGGGGGAGAAGTAGTGTTAATTTAGCAATGGTTGAGTTTTTCAAGTAATGGAACATTTTTCAGACATTTTTTTCCACAGAGATATTTTATTTCATCTAAATATTTCAGCCATCATCTTTTAAAGTCTCAATGTTACAACTTCTAGCTCCCATTGGCTGCTTTGTTTTTCTCCATTTGTGCATATCTGCAATTGGCAGGAAACATTCTAGAACCTGCTTGGAAAAACACTTCTTCATACAATACAGCCACTATTATGAAATGAGTAAATTTAGGAACTGTATCTCCATAATGGTTTCGGATTTTTTTTAAAAAAAAGTCAGATGGGAGGGGAAGAGGGAACTAAAAATCAAGCAAAACATTAGCAGCAATGTATGATATGAAGTCATTGATATCAATCTATTATAATCCAGATTAGCACAATGTACTTGAAGGTCAAAGTAAGAACTCTATATGCAGAGCCAATTACATTTCAAACCTTAATATACTGTATTTGACATGTGTTATCACAGAAAGGCACACTTGAAAAATGAATAAAAGTTCAAAGATAGTTGAAACACATTTTACTCATTTTACAGATAGAGCACACCAATGAATTTTTGTTTTCTAATAGGTAAAGTGAAAGAAGAGAAACTGATGTATGAACCTAGCAGAAGTATCCTTAGTTATAAACTGGGAACCAAGGTAATGATAAAGACAGTGACCATTGCAACATAAGGCCTGTCCTTTAAAATAGGAACCCTCTTTCAATTCCATTACTGATTAGAAAGCTTATCAGTATGATTAGAAAGCCCTATCAGAAAGCTTAGAAAACATCTCTTTTCCGGAATTGTTTAATCCACTCTATTAGCTAAATTGTGCTCTTTTCCAGGAGTGTAGGGAAGGGGACAAATGATGATAAGCGTGACTATGATGTTGCATTTTATATCCTTGCTTCAGATTCAAGTATTTAACTCTACATTTGCATAATGGTGCCAGTGAAATAGAGAAAGTGGCCCTAGTACGTCTTAAGTAGGTGTCCATGAGCACACTGATGCCCAAGAGCACCACACTCAATCTTAAAGTATCTAAGAGAAAGTGTGATGAAGGGGTCCTACATCTGGAGGGCTTATGGTATCTGCAGAATTCTTACCCTGAAATGACTGGTTCTAATTTCGCCTGTGGCAGAAATAGCTTCATCAGGATGTAGTCTTTAAGTCTCCAATGGAAATAGAGGTAGAGAGTTTGTGGGGGTACTGAGATCTTGTTTTCTTTTCATTGGCTGTTCTTTACTCAGATCTACCAGAGGAAATTTTGAGGGATTGCCTGCAACATTATTAAGGCTATATTTGTTTTTAGTGCCTTAAATCATAAAGGGGCTTTAAAGAGGTACATTTTGTTCATTTGCCCAATTTGTACCTGTTTGTGATTTCCATGTGGACTTCATGTAGCTCTTCCTGGGACAAATGACCTTGGGGTAGCCTTTCCTTTGCTATAACATCCAGTACTTCCTCTTCATCCTTCACCTCCAATAGAATTCACAATGATGGGGCAATATTAAGAACATGTACCAGTGAAAAGCAGTTGTGAAATGTTGCAAGCTTTAGTATATTTTAAATATATTATGGCTTGTCAGTATTTTGTTCTTATACATATGATTTTGTTAAGCTTCTATTTATAATAGAATTATTTAATATTAATAAGGAAGTAATTCCAAGTTACTCTGTCTTAAGAGACAGTCTTGAAAATGAACTGTTTATTCACTTTATATCAGAATATGCCAATCCATTTTCCACATCTATATTTTTAAAAATAAATTAGTGGTTCTGGCAGGTAGAGGTGGAGCATGTATCCGGTAATGGTAAGGGAGAAATGACTGAGTACTTCCTTTGAGTATTATTCTTCGGAACATTAAACAAGAGGAACAAAGGAAAAATTAAACATAATGCTATGCCACACAGCTGACATAGATGTCAGCTCTGAACTTCAACTACAATGATAAGAGTCTTTTAATAATTATATAGAATAGTAAACAAGACCCTAGGGTAAGCATGTGTGGATCGAAATGAGTACAGCTTTGTGCAAAGGTAGTCAGATCTAACTGTCCTGTGGATCATGCTGTAGTAAGGTCAAAGCAGTAGAAAGACTAACAACAGTTAATATTTGATCTCCCACACCTACAACGTATCATCACTTCCTTATCTTTTCCATATTCACAGTAAATTGCTTTCCATATTCATGAAACATATCATTGACATTCAGAGGAAGTTTTATTTCTATAAATCCTTACACATGCTTATGATCTCTTTCATGGACACAGTGAAGGACATCATATTAAGTTTTCCATAACCATAAGAAAGTTAGCCTATGCAACACTAATATTTTAAAAGGAAAAAAAAAAACATTGGAGATTATAGTTGTGTCAGCCTTGATAACCTGATATCAATATTAACAGGTGGAATGTAACAGTAAAAAGTAGAATTGTTTAACCCATAGGATAAATTTTGCTGATGACATAACAACTTTGCTTCTCATAATTATTTCTATCAACATTTAGACCTATAAGAATATCACCATCAAAGTTCTAAAAAAGGCATTATTGACAAAAAGAAGAAAGAATAAATAGAGTATATACAATACAATACAATACAATACAATACAATACAATACAATAGTAGAGTTGGAAGGGACCTTGGAGGTCTTCTAGTCCAACCCCCTGCCCAGGCAGGAAACCCTATACCGTTTCAGACAGATGGCTATCCAACATCTTCTTAAAGACTTCCAGTGTTGGGGCAATCACAACTTCTGGAGGCAAGCTGTTCCACTGATTAATTGTTCTCACTGTCAGGAAATTTCTCCTCAGTTCTAAGTTGCTTTTCTCCTTGATTAGTTTCCACCCATTGCTTCTTGTTCTACCCTCAGGTGCCTTGGAGAATAGTTTGACTCCCTCTTCTTTGTGGCAACCCCTGAGATATTGGAACACTGCTATCATGTCTCCCCTAGTCCTTCTTTCTCTTAAGCTAAACATACCCAGTTCCTGCAACCGTTCTTCATATGTTTTAGTCTCCAATATTTAGTCTATCAATATTGATGTGAACAAATTCTGGGTTCACCCAAAGTGCAGTATTGGGTTCTGTGCTATTTTATAAGATTTGTAAATGCTTGAAGTAAAAATAAGCAGTAAGGAAGTCCAGTGTTAAGTAATGGCCAAAATCACTTGAATTTATAAATCCATGCACGTTATTATTAGGTTTTCTTTTGTCCTACAGATTTAAAGTAAAGAATACTAGAAAGATAATGAAATACTATTTATGGTTAATATTCATTACTGAATTATTCAGCCCTTCATAAACGTAACAAATTTTATTTCAAAATGTATACAACCTTTTAATTTCTCTGTGTCAATCTGGTATGCAGCATATGGCCATCATACATATTACTTACAGTAAAGTTATAACACTGGAACGTCTGATTAATTAAATTAAATGAAGTACTCTTTCCATATCCTGAAAAGTCTCTGCTATTAGAATAAAAGTAGCAAAATAACAGTATTGGAGGTTTTCTAGTCCAACTGCTTCTGCTCAGGCAGAAAATCCTAAACCATTTTAGACAATCTCTTCTTAAAAACCTCCAAATGATAGACATTTTGGTCTTCCCTACCTTACCTCCTTTCAAAATACAATCCTTCTCATTCTTCTCCTCCTCCTCCTCCTCTTCGTCATCAACAACATCCTCACTTTTCTCTTTGTTATTGCTAGTTTGGGACTATTAGGCATCCAGAAGAACTATGAATCTACTTCCTGCCCTTTTCTGAAATTGGAATTTTGATTTGGGAAAGAACTGATATAGTGGTTTCTACCAAGACCCATTGTATTCCCTAACGTAAGAAGAGTTGGACTTGTGCACTTGTCACAAAATGATGAAATTCTAAAATTGAACATTCTATTTCATTTTTCCTTTTTTTCTTTAGAAAAATAAAAGTACGGCTTCATACCAACTCATTTCTGCATTAGAATATTTTTTCCTAAATCTACACAATCATTTTTATAATTTTATCTGCGTCTACCATAATATATGCAAATTTCTCCACTATGCACAGTTTTGTACACAATGTTCCCTAATGTACACATGTTTTGATTGAAGAAGTGTTTTGCAAGATTCAGAGGAGTGAGAAAACTGTATAATTACATTCTGATTCATATATTAGTTAATGAAGTGTGAATTAGATTGTTCTGTATTAAAATGAGAATCAAGAATCCTTACTAGAGTGTTGAAAGTTCTCCATACTCAAATCTCAGTTTAGATAAATACACACTGGATTACCATGTACAACTGACTTTTATAGTTAAATCAAACTCTTGATTGCTAATGGCAAGATTCATTGACTTCCAGGAAACTACCACAGGTGGATAGAAGAACCTCACACACATAATCCCTCCCTTAGGCAATGAGTTCTTCAGAAACAAGCTGCCTCATACCAGTTAGTTTAGGGCAATTGTAACAGATTAAGCCACATCTGATCACAAATAATTTAGAATCACCTTTCTGTTTTATCCTCTAATATCTTCACTTGGTATTTATTTAGCTACATTTATACATCTATCTAACTCCATTAAAACTCTGTGTGAGGTACAAAAGTAAAACAAGTTAACATAATACAAAAAAATAGTCAAAGAAAAAACTGACTCTGACAATTAGTCCACCATCTATTCCAGTCCAAAGCCTAAGAAAAAGCCAAGTTTTAAAGGCTTATTAAGGAAAATCTGGGTGCAGATAACATGAAACTCTGGCAGGTGTTATCTAGAGGGAAGATGCCAGAAATACCAAAAAGCCTGTTTTCTGGATCCCAAAAGGTAATGCTGTTTTTAATCAATGGGACCTGGAATATGCCATCTCTTCCCAATTATACAGAATGGGCATTAACTGCAGAATATAGACAGTGCTTTAAATAACCAGGTTCTATTTATCACTGTGGATTGGACATAGAAGTCTACTGATTATTAGTGCAGGTTCATAAAACAGTTGTTACATGAGCATACCATGGGTATACCCTTACCATTACATTTTGGGTCATTGTACAGTTTATGTATGTTTTTCAAGGATAGGCCCATTTAGTGCATGTTGCAATCATCCACATGTGAGGGGACTAAAGCATAAGTGCCTATCTAAAAGGTTTGTCATTCCAGGTATAGATGTGATTGCACATTAGCAGAATTTGTGTGAAGAACCATAGCTGTCACCTGATCCTTCAGAAGAATTGATAATGGAAGACACCCCTTCCCCAAATTGGCCCTCCTCAAAAGGCCATTTTTTGACCCAACAGTTTTGAACAATGTTTGTCCAGTTTCCTTCTTTTTTGTTGAGGCTGTTGCTAAGATGTTAGGCCTGTAACTCCATAGTGTTCTGGCCAACGTACATTATCTGGACACCCGTGTAGTTGGGTTTAAATCTGAGTTATGGAATCAAGATGTCATTGATCGCATTTGTATATAACGCTGGTGGGTCTGGGATGGGAGTAATACATTTATCATGATCATCCAAGAGCCATGGTGATGCAGTGGTTAGAGTGCAGTATTGCAGGTGACTTCTGCTGACTGCTGACTGCTTGCAATTTGGCAGTTCAAATCTTACCAGACTCAAGGTTGACTCAGCCTTCCATCCTTCTGAGGTGGGTGAAATCAGAACCTCAATTGTTGGGGGCAATATGCTGACTCTGTAAACCACTTAGAGAGGGCTGTAAAGCACTGTAAGGCAGTATATAAGTCTAAGTGCTATTGCTATTGCTATCCTTGATCTCTTGACAGCTTTCAGTACCATTTTTCATTGTATAATTCTGGGCTGACTGAGGGGGTTAGGAGTGGGGAAAACACTATTCTTCAATAGTTCTGTTCCTTCCCCCAAGGCTACTTTTAGTCAGTGCTGGTAGGGAGGAATAGGTCTGGCCCTAAGCCTCTGCTTTGCAGAGTGCTACATCACTACACTATTCCTGCTTCTGTTTAATACCTATATGAAGCTGATTCCACCAGCACAAGGTCAAGTATCGTTATATTCAGTTTCCCCAGAGATATGCCATCAAGATGTTTTCCCTGGAAGCTGGATTGGTCTAGATTGTTCAGAATCAGTTTCAGCTCAACTGTGACAAGACTGAATGGCTGTGGCTTTCAGGGGGCCCTTCATCTAGTTATTTTCCATTGTTAACTCTGAATGGAGTCACACTCCATCAGGCAGAGTTTGTTTATCTATTACACTTTTGTGCTGCTGCCCATCTTACCTAGAGGTGACACTAGGTAGCTTATACCCTAAAAACAAGAGAAAACATTAAAGCAATCAATGTTAACACTCAAACTAACTTAACTAACTTATTTTTTTAAAAAAATGAAGATGAAGGGAGCAAGATGCACGCAGGGAGGAGATACCATTAACCACTACCAGTATGAAATGATCCTATCAGGGCCCCAGAATCATTGACTTCAAGCTTTTTCAAAAGGCCAAAAGATTATGGATCTCATTTTGAGGGAAGCGTACATTGTTCCAGAGGATGGAAGCCATTGCAGAAAATGCTCTTCTCCTGGACTTCCCCAGTCAAAATTCCTTGACCAACAGGGTCCACAGCCTACCCCTTCTCCTGGTGTGGGTGGGGCAGACCAACCCCACTGTGATGACAGTTCCTCAGATAACAGGTGTTGATGTGCAGTCTGGGATCCTACACACCAAGACCATCTTGGCTCTGAAAATGCCAGCCAGTTGTTGGTAAAATTGCAGGAAATCTGTTCTGTAAGACCGTGGTCACTAAACCCCAAAGTCCAAATTTGTGATGCAAATTTGGATATAAGAAGCAGAACAACATGTATTTCAAAATGCATGTTTTAAGAATAACATTCAATTAGAAATTCATGCTTGGAACTAAAGTAGGCATTTATTTATTTTTCATTTATTAGAATTTGTCTAGTAGAATTTGTATTTATTATTGGTTTATAATTGATTCCATAATTTTGCATGTAACACAGCACAAAGAGATTGGTATAATTCAATACTTGTGAATGCATTCAGAATACGCATATTCAAAAACCAAAATTTGCCTGAATATTTTTAACATTGCAAATTGCTATGGAAAAGGAGATGAAATACTGGATTTACAGATGTACAAAATTATTATATATGTATAAAATGATTAGGAAGCAGATTTTGTCTTAGAACTCATGCAAGGTTTTTAATAAAATCTTTAAAGGTCATGCATTGTATTTTACCTGGAATGATGCCTGTTTTTGGCAACTTTAGATAAGTTGTATGGCAAAATACATATTTATGGTATCCAGATTTATGATGTCCAAATATGCAGAAAGTTAAGATTTATCCATCTGAAAACAGAAGCCTGGTTTCAGCAGAGCAGTTGGAAAATATTCAAAGATGGGAGAAATATGTTAAAAAGTTACAATTGTACTGAAATTTTAGTTTGTGCAAATATATATTTCTGGTCTCAAGCATATAGGTATCTTCCATAGAAGTGGATGACTATAATAAAGGGCGGGGATGAAAGCAGGGAAGAGAAAGAAGGCAATGTTTGTAATTTGATCCAATATATTGCCAAAGCTCTAAACCTGTCAATATGACATCAGCATATTTCAGACAACAACAACAACAACAACAACAACAATAATAATAATATTTAAAAAATTGGGTTTGAAAATACAAAAGAACCAAAGAGGCAAGAAGGGAAAGCCTAAGTGGGAAATTTGTTTGGAATTGAAGATCAAAAAATTTCATGGAGACTTGAGCAACTTGAAGAACCTAAGGCAAGGGCAGCTAAAGAACAAGCAGGTCAAAAGCAGCCTGGAAGTAAGATACGATTTGGAGAACAAGGAGATTGCGGTAGTAATTGAAGAGGTGAAGCAGAGGGTTGTTGCCGTTGCTAAAAAGATTAAAAGGTATGAAAACCGAGTAAAAAGGTATGAAAACCGAGTAACTCAGTTCAAGGAAAACTCACAGTTCAGAGCAAATCAGCACCAGTTTTATAAAAGATTAGAAAGTGGAGATGGAGTAACAACAAATGAAAAGCCCGATAAAGAGAAAGCTCTGAAATTCTGGAAGAATTTGTGGGAAAACAACAAGAACCACAACAGAAATGCAAAATGGATCAAAGAAATTGAGGATTCTATTAAAGTGCCTAAAATGGAAGATGTGAAAATAACAAAAGAAATGGTGCAAAGACAGTCAAGAAAAGTGAAGAACTGGAGTGCACTTGAACCAGATGGGTTACATGGCTTCTGGTTAAAGGCACTTACAAGTGTGCACAAACGATTGGCAACCCAAATGAACCAGATCTTTAAAACACCTGAAAATGATGAATGGATGACAACTGGAAGGACATTTTTGATCCAAAAAGATAAAAAAAAAAGGAAAGGACCCTGGAAACTATAGGCCAATTACCTTTTGCCAATAACATACAAGCTCCTTACTGGTATCATTGCAAACCAAATTTATGGATACTTGGAAAGAAATAACTTGCTTCCTGTAGAATAGAAAGGATGCTGCAAAAATTCAAGAGGAACAAAGGACCAACTGCTGATTGACAAGCTAATCCTAAAGAATTCAAAGAAAAGACAAACCAACCTGTTCATGGCTTGGATAGACTATAAGAAAGCATTTTGATTCAGTTCCCCATAGCTGGATCAAAAAAAGCCTGAAAATCTTTGACATCAGCAGCAACATACAAAAATTCATGGAAACTTCAATGAACCTCTGGAAAACGAAGCTTATAGCTAATGAAGAAGAACTGGGTGAAGTTGAAATTAAACGAGGCATTTTCCAGGGCGATTCCCTTTCACCCTTACTTTTCATACTCTCAATGATACCACTGGCAATCATTTTGAAGAAGATGAACTGGGGATACAAACTTGCAAAGAAAGGACTGAAAATCTCACACTTGGTGTACATGGATGATTTGAAGCTGTTTGGTAAAACAAAAGCTGAACTGGGTTTATTAATTGAAAGCACAAAAGAATTTAGCCAAGACATTGGTATGCAGTTTGGAATTGACAAATGTGCAACAATGGCAACCAAAGCAGGCAAGGTCATAGAAGATGATGGAATAGAACTTGAGAATAAAGAAATGATAAAGGCAGTAAAACCAGAAGAAGGCTACAAGTACTTGGGGATTTTAGAGGCCTCTGACTTAATGCATAATAAAGTCAAGTAAATAACTTCAGCCAAGTACATTCGACGAATTCGCAAGATTTTAAAGTCCAAATTGAATTGAGGAAACATCATAAAAGCCATAAATACCTGGGCTGTACCTGTGATTCGATACTCTGCAGGAATAATTGACTGGACCCAGTTGGAGTTGGACAATTTGGACAGAAAAACAAGGAAGCTTATGACAATGAATCATGCTTTGCACCCTAAAAGTGATGTTGACCGATTGTATCTACCAAGAGCAGAGAGTGGTCGAGGACTCCTACAAGCAAAACAGACTGTGGAAGAAGAAAGGCACAGCTTGAATGATTACATCCAGAAAAGTGAAGAACCAATGATTAAGGAAGTAAATAAAGGAGGCCTTTTGAAGACAACTAAGTTAAAAGCTGAATATAAGAAAGAAGTAATTGAGAAGAGAACTGAAAATTGGAAAAACAAAGCTATGCATAGCCAATACTTGAAAAGTATTGAAGGCAAAGCTGACCAAAAGCTAACTTGGAACTGGTTAAGATCAGGAGCATTGAAGAAAGAAACAGAAGGCTTTATTTTGGCAGCTCAAGTACAAGCCTTAGCCACAAACTACATGAAGGCAAAAATTCAACATGTTACCACCAACAGCAAATGTCGCCTCTGTAATGAGAAAGACGAGACAGTCAACCACTTGATCAGTGGTGCAGCAAAATTTCACAAACTGACTACCTACAACGCCATGACCGCGTTGCTAAGATCATTCACTGAAAATTGTGCCAAAAGTTTGGATTTGAGTACAGCAAAAACCACTGGGACCAACAGGTTGAGAAGGTTTTAGAGAATGAGAAAGTCAAGATCTTGTGGGACTTCAAAATCCAGACTGACAGGCACTTGGCCCACAACACACCTTACACAACAATAGTTGAAAAGAAAAAAGTATGGTTCATTGACATTGCAATACCTGGAGATGCACAAATTGAAGATAAACAGCAAGAAAAAACCACAAAGTACCGGTACTTGCAAATTGAAGTTGAGCGACTGTGGAAAAAGAAATCGTGTGTTGTCCCGATTGTAACTGGAGCCCTTGGAGCAATACCTAAAGGACTACCTTGCTATTTGGAAATTTTAAATCTATCAGATTTGAACATTCTGGTTCTACAATAAAACACCCTACTTGGAACAGCTTATATCCTTCGACGTTACCTTAACAGTTCCTAGGTCCTTGGTTAGGACTCGAGCTGTTGAGCTACCAACCAGCCCCAAAGGCTATGAATCTCACCAAAGATTAACATAATAATAATAATAATAATAATAATAATAATAATAATAATAATAATAATAATATCATCCCTGAATGTGAATACTAAAGTTAGAGTCCCTGAAAGGAATCTATAGTCTGCTGTCTGCTGATTTCAATGGTGTATCCTTAAGATTTATCCGACACCTTAAATTTGGGGTTAACTTTAGAGTTAATTTATAATTTGGGGTTAAATCTGAATATCAGCACCCAAAAGTGAATTTCATTGTCTTCATGCTGATATTTTTAAGCAACCCATTTGGAAAACACAATTTCCAACTTTGTCACCTTCATTAAGAAGAAGAATGTTGATTAAGTAGAATCAGCATGCAAGAAAATATTTAGCAGCTGTTCTCTCATTGCAAAGCTTAAAATATATGGAAAAATAATCACATAGATATTTTATGCCAATTAGCAAAATACTTTTTTAATTAAAGCCAATGCTAACATTACAGCATGAGCTTAATATTGTTAAACCTTAAATAAATGCAGTTTTCTTAAAAACTTCTGCCCAATATTTTAAAATGGTAATATAAACTCCAGTCTGTTCACTACCATCTCCGTATATTTATAGTTTCAGTTTCTATCTACTTTTCTTTTTATTTTACACTTGCATGGTCTAATATGAAAAAAGTGGGTGGGGGGAATTGCTTACAAGGGCAAGATAGATATAGTAAATAAAAAGAATGCATGACTCTATTTACTGTATCTATCTTGCCCTTGTAAATTACCTAAAGAAAAGATATATGTGAAATTAAATTCCACATGTTAACTTCCATTTTGCTGCTTCACTTGTATAGGAAAATACAAATTAAGTGCATTAATGTTGCTTATACTACTAAATGCATTTTAACATAGGGTCATTTGTTATTATTGTTTTATATCTCAAACTTTAACCTTCTTTAATCTGAGTGTGGCTGGATTGAAGAAATAAAGAGTTCTCTTATACGAGTTACAGTAAAAATGATATATGGAGCTGCCTATAACTATGACACATATCCTTTATTGCATTTGGCATCCTATACAAGCATTGTGCAGACTACATGGCAAGTAAAACTTCAAGAAAATGTGGAAATAATTGACCAAATTCACGTAAATCAGTTTAGTCCAGTTTATACCTGTTCCTGATTTTTTTTCTACTTCATTTGCACCCTCAATTCTTAGCTGACAATTTCCTGTCCCTCCCCACCTTCTTCAACACAATAGAAATTTAATTGAATGTTTTATGCTTTAGCAATATCAAAGGAATGAAAAGAACGTAGGTTTCAACCATATTTCAATAAGTACATTAATTTTTACCTTTTAACTGACACTTGTGCTAATTTCCTTAAATGCTCTTTTTCCTTTCCTTTTCTTTCTTTTTCTACAGGCACTTTTTTGATCTGTCTGGCTTTGTCGGGTCTGATGATGAGGGCTTACTTCAAATGCAAAAAGATTAGCTCTCTTTCCTTTAATAGCACAATTATATAGTGTGTGATGTCTAAATCATGAAAGATATCAGGGACAGACTTCTAAAGTCACATCAGTTTATAACAAAAGTGGCAGTAATCATTTTAATATCAAAATTACTCTAATTTCCTCACGCTGTTTAGAAGAGATTGCAAAGGGGGTGGGGGAAGGGGAGGAGAGGGAAAAACAACACAAGAACCAGCTTGGTAACCCTTTTGCTTTATGCAATTGTTTTAAGTAACACAATGAAAGCAAAATGACTTGTGTTATCTAGTTTTAGTGTTCAGAGGGAGGGGGACATATACGGTAATTGAAACAACAGGGAGAAAAGTATCACGTCTTGAAAAGCCTTGCAAGGTTGCAGGTTTCTTTGCAGTCACACATTCTCAAGTTTTATCCTGACGAAGCATAGGCATTGTCACAGGTTCTTTTACATATACAAAAGCCAGTGCATGTCTAAACCAAAGAGAGCTAACAAAACAGCACATGTTCCTAGGCAACATACCCAAGCACTCAAGGCTAGTAAGTCCCTCCTTACCGTATTTTTCAGAGTATAAGACGCACCCGGAGTATAAGACGCACCAAGGTTTTCAAGAGGCATTTTTTTTAAAAAAATAGGTAGGTAGATAGAGGAATAGAGAGGGAGAGAAAGAGAGAGAAATATAGTAGGTAGGTATGTAGGTAGGGAGAGGGAGGGAGGGAGGGAGGGAGGGAGGGAGAGAGAGAGAGAGAGAGAGAGAGAGAAATACAGTAGGTAGGTAGGGAGAGAGAGAGTGTGTGTAGGTAGGTAGGTAGAGGGATAGAGAGAGAAATAGAAAGAGAGAGAGAGAAATACAGTAGATAGGTAGGGAGAGAGAGATAGGTAGGTAGGTAGGTAGGTAGAGGGAGAGAGAGAGAAATACAGTAGATAGGTAAGGAGAGAGAGTGTAGGTAGGTAGAGGGATAGAGATAGAGAAAGAGAGAGAGAGAAAAAGTAGATAGGTAGGGAGAGAGAGATAGGTAGGGAGGTAGATAGAGGGAGAGAGAAAGAGAGAGAAATACAGTAGGTAGGTAGGGAGAGAGAGAGAGTAGGTAGGTAGGTAGATGTTTCCAGGTGTATTTATCCATGTGCTGAAGAAGGAAATTGCTGATAATCTACAGCACCTAAGACTTTGTTTCTGCTGGTACAGCACCTGATCAATGTAATTCTCATCAATCAGTTAAAAAGCTTTCCAAAATGAAAAAAAATTTTTTTTGCACTCTGCAATCCTCCCAAAAACGGTTCATTTCTCCCCAAAACCCGTTTTTTTCCAAATAAAATGTATGAATAGCCTTGGGGGGGCTTGCAGAGTGCTCCTGGGGGTGGGGCAAAAACGAGCAAAAAATGGCCTAGTTTTGGTGAAAACGGGCCCATTTTTTGTCAAAACAAATTGCATGCATAGACTTATGGAGTAATATAGTGTTGGTCGGGGCTAGGGGGGGCAAAAAACAGGCCATTTTTTGCTTATTTCTGCCCACCCCAGTCCCCAGAAGCTCTCTGAAAGCCTCCATAAGGGTATGCACGGCCATTTTGGTGAGGGGGGGGCTTCGGGAGGCAAAAAATGCTGTATTCGGTGTATAGGACGCATCCAGATTTTCAGCCTCTTTTTTGAGGAAAAATGGTGCATCTTATACTCTGAAAAATATGGTAATACTCCATTCTTTCCCATTTCTCCTATACCTCCTACTACTGCTTAAGGCATTCAGCTAGTTCAGACCGGTTCAGGCGAACCAGATGCTAATTTTGCATCCATTTCGCCAAACCGGTTGTTGCAAGGACCAGCTGACCCACCCCACCCCACCCCGACCCCTCCCAGGAGTCTCCACGT
The DNA here is from genome assembly GCF_964273705.1 of Natrix helvetica. Taxonomy (NCBI): domain Eukaryota; kingdom Metazoa; phylum Chordata; class Lepidosauria; order Squamata; family Natricidae; genus Natrix; species Natrix helvetica. Next base: position 43,538,062 of record NC_138548.1, read on the forward strand.
GGCCTGTTCATCATGTCAGATAAGTACAGGACCCGCATGGAGGCTAGGGGAGTGTAACAAATGGGCCTACTGGAAGTTCTGAAATTCCTAAAACGGGCCCATTTCCGGCTTGCAGAAAGCCTCTGGAGCCCAGGGGGAGGCTATTTTCACCCTCCCAAAGACTTGAGAAAAGCCTCTGGAACCTGGGCAGGGTGAAAAATGGATCCATCAGAAGTTCCAGAAGTCCAGAAACGGCCCATTTCTGTTTTCCGGAGGGCCTCCGGAGCCCGAGGGAGGCTGTTTTCACCCTCCCAGAGGCTCGAGGAAAGCCTTTGGGGCCTGGGGAGAGTGAAAATGCCACTCCGCTGTGAGGAGGCTGAGGAGGCCATGCCCCCATGGCCACATCCAGCCAGCAACCAGGCAGAAAACCAGTTGCTAACATTTTTCAATCCCACCCCTGCTACTGCTCCTCCAACTCCTACACCTCATGAGTCTTACGGCTGGAGAACAATGTCTTTTTCTATCTGCTTCAGGCTGCTTTATTTCCACAAACATATAATATACCTCGTCCATTTCCCTCAATCTCCCCTCCCACATACACCACTACTACCATCTGCCCCTCTGCCAGCTTTTATAGCCAACAGTTGTTGTATTGCCTAGAGAGATGTCTTCAAAGGACAAGGCAACCACAGCAGAGGTATTGACCATTTTGTAGACAGTCTGTCCTCTCACAGACATGTTTTGAAAGGACCAAATCTCCCCATGATTCCTTTGGAAGCGCCAGTTTTAGGCAGAAACTAAACACGCTACCGCTTAGAGCCTTCCAATCCAGAGGTCTTCACAAAACCTCAGGGGTTTTCTTGTGGGAAGGGAAGCTTTTAGAATGTTAATGCAACTTTTATGTGTACTGTAATTTTTGAAATCTTGTGCAACAAATTTGTAGCAAAAAAACAAAACCATAATCATTAGTCATGTACTTTCCCAATTATGCTAATTAATGGCCATTAAAATTTTACAAAATATTTCTGGGCCCCCTTAACTAACTGATCCTTCTGCAATTTTATATTTACTCTTGATATCTTTCTTTTTGTATAAGGCAGGGGTGGGCAACTATCATAACTATGGCCCTTTACCAGTGGTGGGATTCAAAAGAAATTAATACCAATTCTGTGGGCATGACTTTGTGGGTGTGGCTTTGTGGGCAGGGGAAGGATACTGTAAAATCTTCATTCCCACCTCATTCCAGGGGAAAGTTACTGCAGAATCTCCATTCCTTTCCAATCAACTGGGACTCAGGACGCAGAGAATAGATAGGGGTGGGGCCAGTCAGCACTGATATTTAATGTTTCTCTGAACTACTCAAAGATTCTAATACCAGTTCTCCAGATCTGGTCAGAACCTGCTGAATAACACATCTGCCCCTTACAACTAGTGGACTTCGACTCCTAGAATTCTTTGCCAGCCATTCTGAGAGTTGAAATCCACAGATTGCAAAGGGCTATAGTTGCCCACCCCTGATATAAGGGAGCAGTAATAGCATTTTTCCAAATATCAGGTACAGATGCACCCTTCACACACCCAGTAAACTAGTTCCATGGGTGCTTCTTAGGCAAACCACAGAGATAGTTTAGCATTTCTCCAGTTACACCATTTACACCTGCAGCAGTACCTTTCTCCAATATTCTCAAAGAAATTACAATTTTCCCTTGATTTCCCCCCCACACACACACACACCACCCACTAACTTTTATAGTATTTGTTTCAGTTCTGATCACCAACATATTACTATCAACCCTATATACATCTCTAAAACACTTCTTGCAACACTGAGTTCAATTTTATCCATTCGTTTTTTATTCTGTTCACTCTGCTATAGGTTTGCTGTTTAGCTCTCTTTACTGCTTCAAAAACTTTCTTTAAAATATCCATCAAACTCACTCTGTATTTTCTGTGTATCTCTTGCTCACGTTGAGTACATTCTTTGCAACTTTTTTTAATACTATACATATGACTCCACAGCTTTTTTTTTTCAGGAATCATTATCTCCTAGCAATTTTTTTCATCCTCATTCATTTCTCTATCCTCGTGCTGAGCCTCAGCCTCTATCATTTTGCCAACCATTTTTAAATATTTTTCATTAGCAGAACTTCAGATAATTCCATCGTACTCTGAAGTATAATTATTTTCCCTATGTTCCAAACAGATTTCACATTCTTTTCTCTTACTTCTAATTTCCTCATTCTGCTGCAAAAGTGGTCTATCTTATAATACTTTTGCATGCAAGACTCATACTTTTTCTTTCTCTGGTGAATTCTCCTTTCTTTCACTTCTTTCCTTTCCTTCTATGTCCACTTTCCCATCTGCTACTGACTGTCATAAAATTCAGAATCTCTCATCACCCTTGAATCTTTCAATGCCTTCGTCAATATTTCTTAATATAGAAAATACTCTTTGCTTTATGTATGTATAAATAGATGTAATCTCAACTCTCTAACTAAAATATATCATTTACTATGTAAGTACAACAGACATCATACTCATTCTCAAATCTCTAAATGGGGCTATCACGTTTTATTAACCATCTCATCTCTCCCCTCACCCAGTCCATTCATATCATATTTTTGATTACTAAATTCACTTTTTTTCACATTTCCCCACTTCATCTGTCATAAATTTTAGCCCTTTTGTTAATACTTAAAACTATAGCTTGAGTTCTCTGTATATATTAATCAGCTCCAGTCCTTAAGATTAAACTAGTCAGATATATTACATTATTCCCTTTTTCATAGTTTCATACACTGTATATTTAATGTTATTTACTTTAAAAAAAAGACACTGTAATCCTTTGCATCAAGATTGAGTCAGGGCCACTGAATGGAACTGAGCATTTACGGCTGGAAGCCCTTCCTGATGCTCTACATGGAGTTCACAGCAGAATTACTCATTGCAGCCAGAGAACGAAATAACTGCCACTACTTAGGATCAAACTCACCTCCTGATTGTGAGGCAAGAGTTCCATCTCTAGGCCATCACACCACTCAATGTTCTTTACCATGTATTCCTCGTCTATTCCTAGTTACCATTTTGCATATGTCATGCCCAAGAGGGCCCACCAATATTGACCTCCAGTGCTTCTCATGCCCTTGATTAGTTGAAACTTTAACACAAGTCTTTTTAGTTTTATGAAAAAAGTAGACTAAGTTACTAAGTCTTATACTCACGCCACATACAACATTTCCTAATAATGGTAAAATGGTATTAATGAGTTCTGGTACATTTTGGCCAGAATGCTATAAGCTCAACAACATTTCTCCAAAGCATATCCTAAACTCTCTAAGCTGCAGGCTATTTTGCAAGCTACAGATTGTTGTTCACATCCCACTAATATTGATGTTATGTGCAATGAATGTAATTTTTTTAAAAACTGTAAATTCATTTTCAGATTGATGATATATGAAAAATCATCTATTTCCATAATCAAGGGATCTATCTTCGTTATTTTTACAAAGATTTAAACATTAAAGACAGAAATCAATGATACTGCACCTATTTTATGGAAACGTTTCAAGAATATAATTGAAAGAACAGTATCAACTAGCTAATAAGGTATTTTAACTCTAGAGGTAGCTACACAACAGATCAATCTGGAAGAAACTTTGGCACATTTTAGGTTCAGAATACTTAAACAGGAGCAGCCTGACCTGTTGTCAGTCTATTTTAAGATAGAACATTTGGTAATTTCTAATGAAAAAAAAAGTAGCACAGCACTTAAACTTTGGCAGAAGGATAATTAAAAAAAACTGACTGGAATAAAACTGCATGGCACAGATTTGTACTTTCAGAATAAGTGATAAACATGTTTGGTTAAAAACTACAAGAGTAATTTGTTCAGAATCAGGGATTCAGTCTGAACCCAAACTGAAGTAAAAAGTTAGAACCAAGCTTTTGCTGTTTCTACCACTGAACTTTTTTCTCTATAGGTAAGAAGGTAATAACTCGTTGTTTTTTTTAAAAAAAATAAGTTTCACTGAAAAGCCATACTATGGAATCAAAAGACCATCAAACGCCTTTCTGTATTAGTCTCACAAAAAGCAAATTATCAGTAGTAGTTATTTATTTATTTTTGCCTTCCAGTGAACCTGGAATAACGAATAACAATTTGTATAGCAGAAATATACAATTAAAACTGTCCATAAGGAAAACTATAAAACCATAAAATCAACTCAAAGATGTCAGTTCAATCAATCAAAACAGCATGACATCAAGCTTCAAAATCCCTGCAGGAAAGCTCCCTCTTAACAGCTTTGCAAAAAGCTCTTGTCATACAACCTTTTTTTTAACCTATGAACCTGAGTAGAATCGGGCAGCCTTTCAGTTGCATGACTTCAGTCAAAGGCCAGTTCTGTGCAAAATAGGATTCAGGAGCACAGTGATCTGCATTCTGCATAAATATTAGAAATAATTCTTGCGTTATACCAGCAGTCTAATAATCAAAAGGAAATTAAATGAAGTTTAACAAGAGGGCCAATTGCAGTTTGCTTAAATAGTAGTGTAGAAGAGGGATGGATTACATACGAAATTTTCTTTGAATTTAATTTTAGTTCAGAGTCTTCAACAAGAAAATAGAGACAATGACCGCTAAAATCTTTGGTTTACTGGTCTGTCAATCTTTGCTCAAACCTTCTCAATAAAAAAGTTATTGCACATTATAATGATTATTGTAAACCTCTGTGAAATGCCAGCTGCATGGATAGCTCTATAGTAATACACATTTTAGTATGTTATTTTAATATAAGAGCATCTTAACATGATTGATTGATTGATCAATTGATTTGGTGCCTTTAGGTCATTGTCAGCTCCTGGCAACGGCCTAGACTACTCAATTGGTTTTGTGTTAAGGCAGATTTACAGTTCAGAGTATCCCAGTTTCTATCCCAGTGTCTTAACCACTACATCAACTGGCTCTCCATTTGTTAGTCCAGATTTATATTTTCAGTCCAGATCTGATAGTCCTAAAGTACAGTCCTAATTGCAATTGAACTAAATAATAAATTAGTCTCAAATACTTATTCTAGTATGACTCTAAATATCTGAAACACAGTATGCTCATGTCCTAAATAAGCTCATTATCTAAGTGTACATCTTTATAATACAAAATGGTGCTTTTAATACAAAAGAGAAATAGATCAGTTTAAAAAAAAACATAGACACAAATATATGAGGCCAAACGTACAACGAGAGGACTCAAAAAGTATTTCAATGCAGACTAGACATATTACATGACCCCGAAATGCTGAATGTCAGCTGAAGGTGGTGGTGATGAAAAAGGAACAAAAGAAAATCCCTCCTTCTGTCAAGCTCTCCTTGTCTTCTATTAGGTCAGGATGTAACAGGATAAGTGTAGTAAATAATGACACAAGATACAATTTTCTTGATGGTAGCCCTGCAAATGTAGAAAATCTTTTCCAGGAAGTGTGCCAGACACCAATCCTGTTAGTGCTGGACAAAAATCCTTTTCTATAACTCAATATTTGAATAGCTAATGGTCACTGTCACAAATTTTCTAGCATCCATGATATCCCCCCCCCCCTCTGCTTTATTAGTTTAACTCCTGATTGATATTTGAGGCAGGCAAGGGCAAGGAACAGAAGCAGCAGGGACCGTAAGAATGTTCTTTGTTGTGGCAATCCTATAACAACGGAGTTTTATCTCTGCCCAATACTATCCCAAACCAGGCCAGGATTTTTTGAGTTTCTTCCTCACACTTTCCTGTTTTTTCAGGGCTGAGACATCTTTTCTGAAACTCCTCCATTAACAGTTTAATTATTCCATCCCTCTTCCCAAGGCTATTTCTGCAGTTTTTCACAATATTAAATTGTGATTAATTTTTAAGATTTAACAAGTGCAGGTTCAAATGAGGAAAAAAGCATCTAAACAAATGAAAAGGGAATAGACTAGGCTAGGCTAGGCTAGCCTAGGAACAGGAACAGGAACAGGAACAGGAACAAGAACAAGAACAAGAACAAGAACAGAATAGAATAGAATAGAATAGAATAGAATAGAATAGAATAACAGAGGTGGAAGGCACGTTGGATGTCCTCTAGTCCAACTCCCTGCTTAGGCAGGAATCCCTATACCATTGCAGACAAATGATTATCCAATCTCTTCTTTAAAACTTCCAGTGTTGGAGCATTCACAACTTCTGGAGGCAAGTTGTTCCACTGATTAATTGTTCTGTTAGGAAATTTCTTCTTAGTTCTAAATTGCTTCTCTCCTTGATTGGTTTCCATCCATTGCTTCTTGTGCTGCCCTCAGGTTCTTTAGAGAATAGTTTGACTCCCTCTTCTTTGTGGCAGCCCCTGAGATATCAAAACACTGTTATCATTTGACCCCGGTCCTAATTAGTTGGCAGGAACTTTGAACAGAACTACTCTTATTACAAGAAATGAAAAAGAGAAAGAAGAGGTTCATAGTATTATAGTTTCATCCAGGCAAGAGGCAAGTCTGCAGAGGGAGGTCAAAATATCAAGATGGCAGCTATGACATGGGGCGCATCAACTTCATAATCATAACTGCCCACGTGAGGTGGTTTTTTTTACCTTTTCCCTGAGGAAACACAACTGGTTTCATCTTAATATCAAAAATATAGGAAAAATATAGGAGTATGAATAGAGACAAGAAGTTACTCAGTTTCCCTTTCTTAAAGACACATGACAGCAATAGATAATTAATAAATCTGTTAATTGTTTAATAAAAGTGACATGTCTGAAAATACGCCTATTTACATCTCATTTTAGGTTCATAAAGATATTAAATTTTGCATTTCTCACCATTTAAAAAGAAGCAATTTTTTTAAAAAATCACTACTCTTTTTAATGTAGTTTGATGAAAAAATCATAAAATTTTCAACAAAGAATCTCCCCTTCCCTGTAGGTTTTAATTTTAATATTCTTTATCATACTTGGAAACCGACACTGGGTTTTATAAAGAAAGAAATGGAGCTATATTTAGAGAACTTGTTAAAGGAAAATATGTGTCAATTTAGCTGACTTTATTTTGATGGAGAATTACCAGCACTATTTTAAAATCAAGACTATAGGATATTTTGGAGATGCAAGTTGGTAAGCAAATGTTCAAATTGCAAAATTAAGTATCCATTTTAGAAGGCTGTAATTACAAGTGATAGGCCCATGATAGGACATCATAGAATGGCCTTTCTCCATCTCCTGGAACTCTCTGTGATAGGAAGCGAGGACAAAGGAGGACAAATGAATGTAAAATAAAGATGACTGCCACTAAACTAAATTTGACAAACAGCTTACTGTATATGCCATCTCAGCCACAAAAGTATAGATCACTTATATAAGGTTAAGACAACAAGTGAAAATTAAAAAAAGACATAATTAGAGACAGATATGGATTAATCTATTTTATTTTCTATAGGATGTATTTATATTTTCCAACACATTCGTTATTTGGTTTGGTTTGGTTTGGTTTGGTTTGGTTTGGCTTGCATTGCATTGCATTGCATTGCATTGCATTGCATTGCATTGCATTGCATTGCATTGCATTGCATTGCATTGCATTGCATTGCATTGCATTGCATTGCATTGTTAGACTTCCAACCCACCTTCTTTCCAAGAGCTCAAAGCATCTTCCATGGGGATCTCCCTTCCTTTTTTTCTCTACAAAAACAATCCTGCGGATGTAGAGTAGGCTGAAAGACAGTGTTCCAGTGTGCACTTGAACCTACAGATCCAACTTAACTATTATATTATACCAAGAGAATGAATGTTAGTTTCATCCTGAATTTGCATTTTTAAAAAGTCTCTGCAAATATTGGTATCCATCATTTCACACAATTTTCAGAACATATTCAGTTCTTAAGCTGTTTCTGCTAATGTATCTATATGATTTTCCTTAAACCAGCCATTTTCCCAGGCCTTATTTAGTCAAAGACCCACATTACAATACTCAGAAAAATCGAAGCCCTCGAAGAAGGGCTTGCAGGGCTTTTTAAAATCTGTTCGGCCCCACCTATCTGTTTCCTGTTCCTGTTCCTGTGTAAGAAATGTATTCTGATTGGTTTCAGACTCACATGGGCCCATGCAAGGGCAACCCTCTAGGGTGAGTTTTGAATCCAGGTTTGATTGAGTTCAGATGCCATGTGGTCAGTTGAGTAAAGGCTTATATCAGTGATGGCGAACCTATGGCACGCGTGCCACAGGTGGCACGCGGAGCCATTAGTCAAGGCACGTGGGGCACTGCTTTGTCAGCTGGCCAGCACGCATGGGCGCGGTGGTCAGCTGAGTTCACCGTTTTTAAAAGCCATTTTTCGCCCTCCACAGGCTCCAGAGGCTTTATAGGAGCCTGGGGAGGGCGAAAAGAGCCTCCCCTGCCCCCCCCCCCGGAGGCTTTAGGGACCGTCCGGAGGCTTCCCTGAAGCCTTCGGAATGCTTAAAATGACCCTCCGAGCAAACCAGAAATGACTTCCGGTTTGCTCAGAGGGTCGTTTTAAGTGCTCCGAAGGCTTCAGAGAAGCCTCCGGATGATCCTTGAAGCCTCTGGGGGGCGGGAGGGCTCTTTTTGCCCTCCCCAGGCTCCTATAAAGCCTCTGGAGCCTAGGGAGGGTGAAAAAAGCATGTAAAATGGGGGGGTCGCACCTGTTGTGCATGCATGCACACTGGGGGGTCGCGCATTGCATTATGGGTGAGGCACGCCTGCACACGACCCCCCTGCGCTCCCCCCCTTGTGGCACGCAAGCCAAAAAAGGTTTGCCATCGCTGGCTTATATTATCATGCCTTCATTCCCATCCCCCTGGAGCTGAAGGGGAGAAGTCTTTTATTATGTAAAGTGGGCTAGCTCAGGCTTTAATGGCTCATGGGGGCAGGAAGCTGCAGGGAGAGTTACCTTGTCTTTTTGAAACAAGTTTCTTTTCACATCCAGAGAAATATTCTGCCTTTTCAATATTTCCTAGGATATTTCATTTTTCTGGGAGAGGGCTGGGTGATAACTTCCTACAATGCATAGAAATATTCTGATTGCCACCCAACCTTCATATAAAAACAGCCCTACTGTTTCGTGGTGACCTTTGTCCTCTCCCACTCATATTTTTTTCTTCTAGGCATGGAAAGCATGCAAATCCTTTCTTCATTCCTAAGTGTCAGATTTATAAATTGCTGGTGCAAATTTTTCTGAGGTACAAATGATGCCTGGGGGGAGTGACTCCTCATGCCATTTTTATTTCTTCAACCTCTTTGAGACAGGCAGGGCATTATTCCCATATGTAAATACAAGGGACATATTCTAAGGCATGCAGCCCTCCCAAACTCCATATTCACGAGCAGAGGGTGGCAGGAGACTGTCACAGCTAAAAATTGACTCTGGAGCCCATTTTCGCTGGCAGAGAACTTGGGCCACCAAAGAGGCACCCAACCTGAGTGACATCAAACTGGCCATGCCCACCCTGGCCCCTGAGGTCAAACACAACCCTGATGCAGCCCTCAATGAAATAAAGTTTGACACTTTTTTCCTCTATAACATTCAGGACAGGGACACCTATAAAAGAGAAATGTATCAATTCAACATTTTAAAAAAAATCTAAAACAAATACTAACACAGTTATTGGTTATCCAAACACCATATATTACTTTTTCTTAATAGATCATTTGTTCATCCCCTTAATGCCAGTGGGGTTGGTCTAACTATTCTCTACCTATATACAATAGCAACTTTTTCTCCATTTTTATTTCATTAACCTATTGTCTTTTCTTTCTCTTTTTTTCTGCCCTGAAGGCCCTTTGGAAAGGGCCTTCAGGGCAGAAAAAAAGAGAAAGAAAAGACAATAAGTTAATATCTGCCACATTTATTTTTTACACAGTGTTAAATTTACACAATGTCTAGAGTTCAAAATTATGTATAGAGACTACGACCTAATGCTATTAACAGAAGATGGTGAAGTTTGAAGCCAGGATCTTTGGCTACAAACTGCTCTTTCTCACTGGGATTAAGTCCCTTCCCAGATTTCTCTGTGGTGATTGATCCAGATGGGTCAGCCAGCAATACCAGATGGAGAAAACAATAGACAATCCAAGAGATGATTCTTAGACGTATGCACTATTATTCCAAAAGATTGGATATAGAGAGTCAATTCTTCTATAAACTTTACAAGAATACATTTTAGCTTTCAAAGCACATTGATTGTTTCAATGGTTACACCAAAAGTTTCAGGGCTAAACTGACCTTTCTCCAGCCTACTTCATGTATTGACAACAAAACTCCAGGGAGTGTGGATAATGCAGCCTCAACTGTGTCTAACTATACTTGATCATTTGTGCAACTAACCCTTTTGTGTATTGATTAATCTTCATTAATATAGTTTGAAATGATGTCTATTCCTATTATACTATTATGCTGTTAGCAGCACAAGCAAATCATCATCATTATCATCCACTGACTAGCTAGACACAACCGAGTTGCTAAATTAATCCACTGATCATTATGTAAAAAATATGATTTACCTGTATCCAAAAAGCCATGGGAGCACAAAGTGGAAAAAGTTACTGAAAATAAGAAGGTGAAGATCTTGTGGGACTTTCAAATACAAACGGATCGTCATTTGGAGCACAACACACCAGATACCACAGTTGTAGAAGGCTGAAGTATACAGTTTATTGATATCACTGTTCCTGGAGATGCCAGAGTCAAAGAAAAAGAACTAGGAAAAAAATGAAATATCGTGACCTGGCCATTGAAACTACATGGCTATGGATAAAATATGTAACAGTGACCCCCATTGTCATCGAGGTACTTGGCACCATGTCCAAGAATTTTACAAGATACATCCACAAATTGCAGCTTCCTGCAATACCACCAGTGGAACTGCAAAAAAACTGTGCTACTCGGAACATCTTATTTTTTAAGAAGGTAGTTGGTTGATACCTAGGACGCTGGCAGAAAACCGTATCAACCATAAGTAACTGGTATTTGTAATTCATTTTTGAATGTTCAGTTGGCTGAGTTTCATGTTTAATGAAAAAAGTTAATAATAATAATAATAATAATAATAATAATAATAATAATAATAATACCTAAAGGTCTACCTTGCTATTTGAAAATTCTAAATTTACCTGACTTGAACATTCTGACTCTATAGAAAACCACCCTACTTGGAACAACTTATATCCTCCGACGTTACCTTAACAGTTCCTAGGTCCTTGGTTAGGACTCGAGCTGTTAGGCTACCAACCAGATTCTCACCAAAGATTAACATAATAATAATAATAATAATAATAATAATAATAATAATAATAATAATAATAATAATAATAATAATAATAATAATAATAATACAAACCGGTGGGAACATAAGCCTGAAAAAGTCACCGAAAATCAGATTGTCAAGATCCTATGGGATTTTCATATACAAACAGACAAAATACTGGTGCATAACACACCAGACATCACACAGGTTGAGAAAAATAAGGTTACAATCATAGACATCACAATACCAGGTGATAGCAGGGTCGATGAGAAGGAACATGAAAAAATCGTGAAATACCAGGACCTAAAAACTGAAATTCAACCATTATGGCACAAACCAGCAGTGGTAATTCCAGTGGTAATCGGCACACTGGGTGCTATTCCAAAAGCACTGGAATTACATTTAAAACAGTTAAAACTTGACAAAATCACCATCAGTCAAATGCAAAAAGCTGCACTGCTTGGATCGGCATGTATATTACGAAAATACGTTACGACGTCCTAGGCCCCTGGGTGGGGCCCGACTAGTAATCAATGCCAAATCCGGCGAAACAACTGGCCGCTGTGATACAATTGAATAATAATAATAAATGACTGCAAAGAAAAACACAAAGCAGACAAGCAAAGGACTCATGATGGAATATAAACCATATGACACTTTAAATCAGCAGTGATTAGTTAATTATAAATACCTTTGAAGAAGATATTAGGGTTGATCACAGTGTCAGCCAGATGTTTAGATTGGAATTAGCATTTTTGTCATCCTATTGAGCCATTTCCAAGGGCCTGGGTAATTATTATTATTTTCAGAGAAAAGGTTTAAAAATCCTTGGACCTCAAAAAGAGAAAATGGAATACTACTGAATTGAAATGATCTGGCTTTTTCACCAAGAGCTGCCAGAGATGTGTGCAACCAATTGCACACTAAGAGGGTTTGGTGATAAAATATTGGAATATTGGGTGAGGGGGAATTAGTATCGGTGGTCTATGATTCAGGACCTAGTGCAGTTGATGGCAACCAAACCTAAAGTATTGTTTGTTATTTTTTGCTTCTTTATTGGTTTACAGACCCAATTTTGTGGATCAGAAAAGTCCCACACTTTTTTGTTAGTGACTAGAAGTGGAAAAATAAATGTGATTTACAGGTTTGAGCATTAAGAAATGGTAGAATATGGGGGGGGGGAGAATCCTTCAAGTAATGAGAGAGCGAGAAGGTAAATATAAATGCATTTATTCAGAGGTGGTCTGCTGTCATTTTGGATCGATTTAGGTGAATTTGTAATTCCAACCAGTGGATGGACCTGCCCCGGCGCTATCCCGTCCTGTATAATCACTGTGTGCTTGAAGCCGCGTGCATTCGCGCTCACATTTTCAGTTCTGGGTGAACCGATTGTTACAGATATGTGACGCCCATCTCTGCATTTATTACTACTGTAAAGAAGGTCAAGATATGTTTTATTGTACGCCGCCCCGAGTCCTTTTGGAGAGGGTGCGGCTAACAAATTAAATTTCATTCATTCATTTCAAGATCCACTCCTTTAATTTTATCTTTTAGAAGCTCTAGAGTTGATGAGTAGGAAACACAAATTATAAAATAACCATAACCATTTTTTAAAAACCATCCAGGAAAGCATTTTTACATAGGTCAACTGATTTGGCACACTGCTTCCCTGCTCAACTCATTGCATGGTGAACAGAAATTTAAGCAAGCAAGAAAGTTCATTGTTAAATCAGTTCAGAAAAATATATGACATTTCAGGAAAGACCAATGAAGCTCCTGTATGTTGACAATTTCTTTGCTTGGCAGGATCTTATTGATCTGAATAGTTTTACCATCTCTATTTATTTATTTATTTATTATTTCTTAGATTTTTAGACCGCCCCTCTCCCAAAAAGGGACTCGGGGCGGTGTACAGTCAATATAATAAAATCATTCATAATAATTAAATACATTTAAACTACATTTAAGATACATTTGGAGGGGGAAATAGGCTGTACTAAGAAATAAATAATTCTAATCTTAAAACATCACAATTAAAACCCCAAACCCTAAGATAAAATAAATCCCTGGGAGGTAAAACTAAGAAAGTGCCAGGCCAGCTGATTGAAACAGGTGAGTCTTTAACTTTTGCCGGAAGGAACGGAGGTCGGTGGTAGTTCGAATGTCTGGGGGGAGGTCATTCCAGAGGGTTGGGCCCATCACAGAGAAGGATCTACTCCTAGGTGTCGCCCGCTGGCATTGACTAGCAGACGGCACCAGGAGGAGCCCCTCTCTGTGTGAGCGGATAGGTCGCAGGGACGTGTGTGGTAGGATGCGATCCTGCAGGTAACTAGGTCCTCTGCCATGGATTCTAAAGATTCATGTTTTGGGGACAGAATAGGCTGTCCTTTATTTTATAAATCCTCCTCCCCCTCCTCCTCCTCCTCCTCCTCCTCCTCCTCCTCCTCCTTCCTACTCCTACTCCTACTCTGCAATGCCATGGATTTAATAAAACAACTATCCATCTGAACAGCTAACAATACACACTAAGCTGTACATTGCATTTTTTTCCTTTTTAAGAAAAAAAAAGAAGAGGAAATGCAACACCAAAAATGGGACAGAAAGGATGCATATTTTCAACCAATTCACATATGTTAATTTCTACAAATGTACCCATGAAATCATAAATAATTACTATAATTTTTGAAGAAATGTGATGTACTTTCCCATCTGCACTGGAAAAAGGAACGGAGTATTTTTAAAAGCAAGATAAAAGCAAGTTAAAAAAATTAAGATTAATTAAGTTAAAAAAGGATATCATAATCAGTGTTGTTTGCTGGCCTAGTCTTCTGTCCAGATGCTAAGTGTAATAGCCAATTATTGGGACACATAGTTTATCTTCTTATGGCATAGGCATTTTTAGCACCATGTTAATCATAGCACTGTTTGATGTAGGATTAAATGAAAAGTTTCTAGTCTATGAGGAAACACAGATTTGTTTTAGATGCAATCAGTACTGGCAATAATACCTTCATCAAACCTAGATTTAACAAAGCTGATTAGGTAATTTCCTGGGATATAGAGAATATCATAAATTTCTTATCCATGATGGTAGTATGGAAGTGTTTTGAACTGAAATTTGATTATATGAATTGTTGGTATTAGATACTAAATGAGCATGAACTGATAATGGTTTCTGTGAATGTCCAAGAGTAAAGACAATTTTAAATTTGTACGTTATCAACTAAATTAGTTTTATAGGAAAAGCATTTTAAACACTATTTTTATGTAGAGTCCTTAAGAGTAAGGATTGGCATGAAATCCAGATTTCATCCAGTCTAGATCCTATCAATGAAAGAATACATTATTTCCATATACCTGGTTATCTAGTCTACTTCTTTGAAAACAGCTACCATCTCTCTCGACATTCCTTTCTTCTTAGGCTCTTCTTCAGGCTTTTTGTTTTCAAGTGTCTCCAAGCAATCCTCATAGGTTTTGTCCATAATGTTTTATCAAAATTTTTAATTTTTATATTTAAAAAATATGATACATCATGCATTTTTCTGAGTTAGAAATCTATCATATTTCACACCAAATAATCCATTTTAGCATCATTTTTTCACTCTCTCTGTCCACGGGTTTTCTACTTTTCTGGAAATTTATATTGTTGCAAGGTCTCTGTGATATCCCTTGATACTTGGAGCCAGAAATGCAATGTAATCTCATTCTATGGGATCTCGGGATATCCTTAGACTATCATCTATCCTGTGGCCTTCTAGATTCTGCAGATGCTAAAATTCTAGGCCAGAAAGACCATTATTGATATGTGTTGGAAGCAAGTTCTAGCTAACCAAGCAAGAGTCCTCCTCTCTGCCCTAAAGACCCTGAGTCCAATTATATCATATGATTCCAGTGAATTATACTAGCAAGGGATTGCATAGTGCAGGGGTGTCCAAACTTGGGAACTTTAAGACTTTGGGAGTTGAAGTCCACAAGTCTTAAAGTTCCCAAGTTTGGACACCCCTGGCATAGGCTATAACAGGGATGGCAAACCTTTTCAGCACCAGGTACCCAAACCAGAACACATGCTTATGTGTGTGTGCCGGACAGCCAGAAACCCAAAGACCAGCTGGCCAGCATGTGCATGCCTGGTTTTTTGGCCATTCTCAGGCCATTTTGGGGGAATTTTCTGTCAAAAAACAGCCTGAATATGGCTGGGAAATGGCCTTTGTTTTGGCAGTTTTACAGGCTGTTTTCAGGCCATTTCTCACCCGGTTTCAGCCACAAAACCAGCCTGAAAAATGACCTGAAAACAGCCTGTACAATGGCCAGAAAATGGCTTGTGTTTTGGCTGTTTTTCAGGCCATTGTCAGACTGTTTTCCAGCCATTTCCTGGTGCTCCAGTGTCCATGAAGACCAGCTGCTGGAAACCAGAAGACCAGCTGGAAATGGCACACGTGCCCATAGAGAGGGCTCTGCGTGCCACCTCTGGCATGCATGCCATAGGTTCGCCATCACAGGGTTATAAGATGCTGCAAGATTTAACGCAAAGAATCTGGCTGGTCATTGGTATAAAACAAGTGCTGGCCTGATACAATCATGTGCATATTCTTATGAGGAAAGAAAGAGGGGAATTTACCATCAATTTGAATTCATATATAGGGCAGCTAGGAAGGCCCGTGATCCTGGCAAGCAGGTTTTTTATGTCAAAGATACGAAGGAAGCAGAGAGAAACAAATGCCCATAAGTGCAAACATTTACACATATTATACACCCATGCATACAGTTGCAACAGAGCCTCCATCAAGGCTACTGAATGCACCACTTTTGTGCTGAGGGTATCCACTGGATTCAAAGGAAAGAGTGCCACCTACTGAAGCATTAAACAATAGCTGAGTTTGCCTGGGGATATTGTGATCCAGTGAAAGGCACCCAAAACGAAACAAAAGAAACTATTCTTTGTCAGTAGATGTGATGAAACAAGGCACCTTATTAAAAAAAACAGGGAAGGTGTCATTAGAGTGTGCAGCGGGTGCTGCTAAATTGTACAAAAGAAGCTTAGTGTATGGATGTAAATTCCGTAGTGCAAGAAGTAAGCACAGGAGATAAAATGACTGATGCCAATCCTGATAATGGTCCAATACTTCCATTCCCTTTTCAGAAGATGGAGAGATTTAAAAAAAGAATCCCAAACATGTGCATAGATCACCATTCAATCCTTCCTCTTTCTCAGTTTAATGACAGAAAGAAAGAAAAACAGGCTGGATACAAAGTGCGCCAAAATGCACATAGTATAACCTCGAAAGAGGAGTTTATGCACTCTTAATAGCTCACCAAGAGCCTAGGCCTATTTCTTGAAGATCTGGATGATTTCCCTGGTGTAGTTGCCACCTGTGGCCAGGACTCAGGGTTAATATAGACCAGTGTTTATTAACCTTGGCAACTTTAAGATGTCTGGACTTCAACTCCCAGAGTTCCCTAGTCACCATCTATCTCCCTACCCCTATGGGAAAGGCTGAACAGAGACTATGATAGAAAGTAGAATAACTTCTTTATGAAAGAGAGAAAGAAAAACAAAAAAGGAATATATATATATGCTCTGAATGGAGAACTAGGCAGGCAGGAACTGAGGAGAGGCAGGTCGCACAGTAACAAGCAACCTTTATTGTAACAGCTAACAGTGCTAAGTGCAAGGCAACTCCCGAACTAGCAACAACAACATTGGCCAACTGACAGCTCTTTATATAGTAGCTGTCAGATGGTTGAACCAATCAGAAGGCTGTGTTTTCCTGCTGAAAGGCTACTCGTGTCTTAGCCAATCAGGGGAGTCCTGCAGCCAGCAATGCTTTTGACAGCGTCGTAAGTCCACGGACTAAACAATATACGTATATCCAATCTGTAGACCAAAAAAGGAGGAAGAAATGCTCTCTCTTATCATACCGGACAAAAATAGAGAAGGAGCAACATATACCACGCCAAGCTCTTTAAACAGCCTGTAAAAAAATCAAAGTAGAACTCATACATGTTTTCACTTTAAATCTATCTACTGTATATTTACTGATTTTCTATTTTGGAGGATGATTCATAGTGAGGTTATTAATGATGTAACTTTTCATTCTTGATTTTTACCATTGACTAATTTTATAATTTTGGCATCTTTCAGTGAGAGGAAAATTATTGTGTTTTATAAAGAAGGAAATATATCCTGAGATATATTTAGACTTTCTCCTTGTAAATTTCCCTTCATTATTTAGGAAAAGATTATGGAGAGAAGGCCTTTTGCAGAGTGTGTTAAAATCTTTTTTTTAAGCATGAAAAATTGGGCAAGTAATGGTTAAATGTTTTACTATTCATGCCACATTCAAAGTAAATTGTGTAATAGTTTTCATGTCTTAATTACTTAAATTTTATATTGAGCTATAGCGATATTATCTCTCTTTTTGTCTCCACACAATTGTATTTTATAATAGCTTTTATTAGGGCCTACATGAATGGAATTTCAAATGAACACATCATTTTGGTTATTTGGGCATTTGAGAAAAAGAGAGCACTCTTCTGATATTTGGCATGAAAGGCACTTCCCTTTGTGTTTTATGACATGTAGAGATTTGTATTAGGAAAGGACATATTTTGAACAGAATGGTAACCAAGGGAGAATAGAGAATGGTAGTGTCAGTTTGAGGAAGTTCCTGAAAGCATGAAAAGAAAGCCAGAACATGTTAAGCTCAAGGACAATTGTCCCATTTAAGACAGAACTTCAGGGCAGAGGTATAGGGACAAATTTAACAGCACGAACAAGATCCCTTTAAGACAACATGGCTACCTTAAAGTACTAAAAATAACACATTGACATTGTAAACTCTCCTCCTCTTTTTTTTCACTGGCTTGCACAATCATTAACTCAAATGCAGAAGTGAAATAGTAGCTAATCCCACTGAAAGATCCATTCATCATAAGAACATGCAATCCAGAAATTAAAATTGCCTAATGGCATTGTAAACATAATTGCAAATAAGAAAAAAAAACACCAGTGGAAACTGTGTAGTCTTGCCCTGCCCCATCAGATTCTAAACCCTTGCCCATGTACTATCAGTGGCATCACCTTAATAGCCCTACCTTGGTTATATTTCTGGAGCTGTCCATGATGGGAAACTGATGGTTATCTGGGTAGACAATGAAGCCAGCCCATAGTAGGAGAGAGAGAAATCGGGGTCCATGGATGCCTAGTTTCTTCTGGATTAGATTTCTTTAATCAATTATTTACCTGATGTGTTAGGACTTTCCACAACCCTAACTTAGAATCAGAATAGAGCTTGAAGGGACCTTGGAAGTCTTCTAGTCCAGCCCCCTGCTATTTATTTATTTATTTATTTATTATTCATATTTATAGACTGCCCCCTCTCCCGAAAGGGACTCAGGGCGGTGTACAGTCATTAAAATGCGTTATAAAATACATACATAAAACAATTAAATAATTAAATACGTAGGTGAAGGAGGTTGTAAGACTGTATATAGAATAATAAATATAATACATTAAAAGCTTATTAAAACCCCAAACCCAATTAAAATGAATAAATCCCCAGGAGGTAAAACTAAGAAAGTGCCAGGTCAGCTGATTGAAATAGGTGAGTCTTTAACTTTTGCCGGAAGGAACGGAGGTCGGTGGTAGTTCGAATGTCTGGGGGGAGGTCATTCCAGAGGGTTGGGCCCATCACAGAGAAGGATCTACTCCTAGGTGTCGCCCGCTGGCATACGGCACCAGGAGGAGCCCCTCTCTGTGTGAGCGGATAGGTCGCAGGGACGTGTGTGGTAGGATGCGATCCTGCAGATACCTAGGTCCTATGCCATGGAGCGCTTTAAAGATGGTAATCAGTACCTTGAAACGCACCCGAAAGGCCACAGGTAGCCAGTGCAGCTCGCGCAGGAGAGGTGTTACGTGGGAGTAACGAGTACTTCCCATAATAACCCGCGCGGCTGCGTTCTGAACTAGCTGCAGTCTCCGGATGCGTCCCAAGGGAAGCCCCATGTAGAGAGCATTGCAGTAGTCCAGGCGAGACGTCACCAGCGCATGAGTGACCGTGCGCAGGGCATTCCGGTCCAGTAGGGGGCGCAATTGGCGCACCAGGCGAACCTGGTGGAACGCCCCCCTTGCCACGGCTGCCACATGGTCCTCCATTGACAGCCGGGCATCGAGGAGGACGCCCAAATTGCGCGCCCGCTCCACAGGGGACAGCTGTTCGCCCCCTATGGCCAGCGATGGGGTCAGCTGGCTGAACCGAGGCGCCGGTACCCACAGCCACTCAGTCTTGGAGGGGTTGAGTTTGAGTCTGTTGTCCCCCATCCAGACCCCGACGGCTTCCAAACACCGGGACATCACTTCGACAGCCTCGTTGGGGTGGTTTGGGGTTGAAATATACAGCTGAGTATCATCAGCGTAAAGATGGTACTCAACCCCAAAACCACGGATGATCTCGCCCAGCGGCTTCACATATGCGTTGAACAGGAGAGGCGAGAGGACCGACCCCTGTGGCACCCCACAAGTGAGTGGCCTCAGGGACGACCTCTGCCCCCCTGTCAACACACATTGCTTCCGGTCGGAGAGGTAGGAGCCGAACCACCGCAGAACGGTGCCTCCGACTCCCATCCCCTCCAACCGGCGCAATAGGATACCATGGTCGATGGTATCAAAAGCCGCCGAGAGGTCTAATAGGACCAGGATAGAGGAACAACCCCTATCTCTGGCCCTCCAGAGATCATCAACCAACGCGACCAAGGCTGTCTCAGTGCTGTGCCCGGGTCGGAAGCCGGACTGGCGTGGGTCTAGATAGTCGGATTCGTCTAGGTGTCGTGGAAATTGTTGCGCCACCACATTCTCAACAACCTTTGCCAAAAAGGGGAGGTTGGAGACTGGACGATAATTAGCTAGCTCCATTGGGTCGAGCGAAGGTCTCTTGAGCAAGGGTCTCACCACCGTCTCTTTCAAGGCGGTAGGTAAGTATCCCTCACCCAATGAGGCGTTCACCAGGCCCAGGAGCCAGCCTCGTGTCACCTCCCAGGCTGCCAGTACCAGCCAGGAGGGGCACGGGTCCGTTAAACATGTGGTAGGTCGCAGCCGTCCACGCAACCTGTCCAAATCCTCGGGGGCAACAGAGTCAAACTCCTCCCAGAATGGTCTCTCAAGACTCGCTGTTGGCAGCTCGTCTGGTCCACTGACGGAGGCCCACCCGTTCCAGATCTGATCGATTTTGTCCTGAAGATATTCTCCAAACTCCTCTGCTCTACCCTGTAAGGGTGTCTCCCGCGCCCCCTGCGATAAAAGGGAGCGGGTCACCCTAAACAGGGCGGCAGGGCGGTTATCCGCGGATGCAATAAGAGCAGCACAGTGTCTACGTTTGGCCGCTCTTATTGCCACAAGGTAAGTCCGCAAATAGGCTCTTACCTGTGTTCAGTCAGATTCGGAGCGTGAGGACCTCCACCTGCTCTCTAGACGTCTCCTGTGGCGCTTCATCACCCTAAGCTCCTCAGTAAACCAAGGAGCCCGGGTGGGTCGATGCCGCAGGAGAGGTCGCAAAGGCGCAACCCGGTCCAAGGCCCCAGTCGTCGCCCTATTCCAGGCAGTCACTAGGTCCTCGGAGCGGGAGCGGGACAAGGCTACAGGAATTGGCCCAAGCTCCGTCTGGAATCTATCAGATTCCATCAGGTGCCTGGGGCGGTACCAGTTTATAGAGTCTGGTTCCGCCTCCTCACGGTGGGGGATAGCGCCAGGGAAGTCCAGCCGGAGGGATGAGTGGTCTGACCATGACAGGGGCGTGATGACTAAATCCCCTATTCCCAGATCACTCGTCCACTGTTCAGATACAAAAATGAGGTCCAGTGTGTGGCCCCCTTCGTGAGTGGGGCCCTGCACTAATTGGGTCAGGTCCATGGCCGTCATGGAAGCCATGAACTCCCGAGCCACCTCGGAAGCCGCTCCCGTTGACGGCAAGTTGAAGTCCCCCATGACCAAAAGTCTGGGAGTCTCAACTGCCGTCGCTGAGATTAGCTCGAGGAGCTCGGGCAGGGCTGCTGATGCATAGCGAGGAGCCAAGTATACAATCAGCAAGCCCCACTGCCTCCCTGGGCCCCAGTTCACACCAAGGGACTCACACCCGGGTATCTGAGGGACAGTGAACTCCCTCGGCTCTAAACATTCCCGCATAACCACCGCCACCCCTCCACCCTTACCCAGGGCCCGAGGCTGATGGAATGCACGGAAACCCGGTGGGCACATTTCCACGAGGGGTAAACCACCCTCGTGGCCCAACCAGGTCTCCGTTATCCCTGCAAGGTCTAGCTCCCCCTCTGAGATCAACTCATTAATGAGGGGGGCCTTGTTGGTGACAGACCTTGCGTTGCAAAGCATCAGCCGCAGGCCCTGGCTCTGTAGGACCTGTCCACCTAGACTGCAGGGGTTGGTACAAGCGACCGGGCGTAACCAACAGCCGCGGTCTCCCAACCGACCTTGGGATCTTATCCTGTCCTCGCATCCCCTCCTCCCCGCGACCGTTGTAATAGGACAACCCTCTGCTTTAGTGACCTTTATATTCCCCCCCTCCACCGCATCCCCGTCCTTCCTGGACTCACCTGTCTGTCCGGCTCTGGCCCTCCTCCCGGTCTGATTAACCCTCCCCCCCACCCTGGGACCCCCTAAAAAAGATAAAAAACATTTTACTAAAAATCCCCTTAAGAGATCCTAAACCACTTCAGACAAGTGACTATCTAGTATCTTCTTAAAAACCTCCAGTGATGAAACACCCACAACTTCTGGAGGCAAGCTGTTCCACTGGTTAATTGTCCTCACTGTTAGGAAGTTTCTCCTTAATTCCAGGGTGCTTTGTCCTTGATTAGTTTTCATCCATTGTTTCTTGTCCTTCCCTCTGGTACTTTGGAAAATATATTGACCTCTTCCTCTTTGTGGCAGCACCTCAAATACTGGAATACTGTTATCATCCCCCCACAGTCCTTTTTTCTCTAGACTAGCCAAATCCAAATCCTGCAACCGTTCTTCATATGTTTTAGTCTTCAGGCCTTTAATTATCTTAGTTTTTGTTCTTTTCACTTTTTCAAAAATCTCAACATCTTTTTAATAAGTGGTGGCCAAAAGTGGGTGCAGTATTCCAGGCGTGGCCTTACTAAGACTTTATAAAGTGTTACTAATATTTCACGTGCTACTTCATGTGATTTTGATTCTATGCTTATAAAACCAAGGATTGTATTCCCCTTTTTGCCTGCGGCCACATATTGCTAGCTCATGTTTAATTGATCATCCACTAGGACCCCAAGGTCCCTCTCAATTACTGTCTTTGAGGCAAGTTTCACTTACTCTGTCCTTGTGCCTTTGGTTTTTCCTGTCTAGGTGTAAAACCTTGCTTTTCTCTCCATTAAATTTAATGTTGTTGGATGGGCCCATTGTTCAAGTTTGTCAAGATCTTTTTGGATTCTGAGTTCGTCTTCTGACATGTTGGCTATTCTTGCCAGCTTAGTGTTATCTGCGAATTTGATGAGTTTCCTTCTATTCCCTTATCTAATTCATTTATGAAGATATTGAAGAATACTGGGACTAAGATGGAACCTTGTGGTACCCCACTGCTTACTTCCCTCCATGTAGATGTAGCACCGTTAAGGACTTCTCATCGAGTATGCTTTGTCAGCCAGTTACAAATCCACTTGGTGGTGATGCTATCTATTCCCTATTTTTCTAGCTTACCAAGAAATAGGTTGTGATCTGCTTTGACAAATGCCTTACTGAAGTCTAAATATACTATGTCCGCAGCATTTCGCTGGTCTACTAATTTAGTCACTTTGTCAAAGAATGAAATAAGTTTGGTTTGCATGATCTGTTTTTGACAAATTCATACTGGCTACTAGTTATAACTTTATTTGTTTCTAGATGTTCACAGATCTGTTTTGGATTATTTTTTCCAGTATCCTCCCAGATATTGATGTTAGGCTGATTGGTCTGTAGTTTCCTAGGTCTGGGGGGTGGGGTGCTTTCTTTTTTGAAGATGGCAACCACATCAGCTCTTTTCCAATCCTCTGGTAGTTCCCCAGTGCTCCATGATTTTTTAAAGATATGATACAATGTTTCTGAGATAACATCTGCCAGCGCCTCCAGCACTCTGGGATGTAATCTATCAGGTGCCGGTGATTTATATTCATCAGAGTCAGACAGGAGTTCTCTTACCATTTTTTGCTTATTTTAAGTTTTATTTCTAGTCTGTCTTTCACAGTTATGTTTTTGATAGGTTGGGTTATAGGAGTTTTTTTGTATGTGGGAAGACTGATGCAAAGAATGAGTTAAGCGGCTCTTCTTTCTCTTACTACCTGTTACTTCCTTGCCATCTTCTCTCTTTAATGGACTGATTGTTCCTTGACTTTTTTCTTGTTATTTATATGTTGAAAGAAACTTTTAAAATTATCTTTGACTTTTGTTGCAAGTCTTTGTTCATTCTGAGCCTTTGCTTTCCTGACTTCATCTTTGCGGATTCAGGCTTAGTTATGTGTCCTTTTTTCCATTTTTTGCACTAATCCGTTTTGTCTTTCAGTTTATTAGAGAGATTTTTGTGCAACCATGCTTGTTTCTTCTTGGATTTCTTGTTTTTCTTTTTCAGTGGTATTTTGTTGGACTGGGCTTTTATGATCATATTTTTCAGTGTTTTCCATGTTTCTTGAGTTGTTTTTCCCTTCAGGATTTTTATCCATGAAATTTTGCCTAGGCTCTCTCTGCGTTCGTTAAAATCATCTATTTTAAAGGTTAAGAGACTGGTTGGATTATATTATATTTTAGTACTGACAACTACTAAATGGGCTGGGGAGTTAGAGGGAGTGAACTTTATACTTCTATAAGGACCATATAGTGTAAGGTTGAGTTGCCTTGTGCTTCATCATTGAAACTAGTTTGATTATTCTGTCATTTAAGCAAATATTCAAATGTATTCATGGCGGCTTCCATCAATCTTCATTATTTCAATTTTTGTTTATTGGAGTATTAACATCATGTTAATACCAGAAGACATATGATAGAGCAAGTTTCTTCAGATATACAGGAGGCTGTCTGGGAGCCCCACTTAATATGCCTGAAGCTTCATGGTCAGGGGAAAGGATGGATTATACATGAATTCAGTAACAATTGTAACTAATAAAGCATTGTATTCCAGATGTCTCATTTCAGATTACAGTGTGTTTTGCATCTCTCTTTCTTTTGAAAATCTATGCAGGGGGTGAATGATTATTTCATCTTAAGATGAAATAGTGTATTGCTAATGTTCATATGCAGAATGATAAATACTTCAATGCACAAAGAAGATAACATACTGCAACCTTTTTTGCATTTTTTTTCTGACCTATTTTGAAAAAGGCAGTTCAGTATGAAAAACTTTGTTGGTAAATGTAATAAGCTTCAGTAAAACCACCTTACATTATATTTAGTTCAAACTTTTGGTCCAGTTAAACTAATGTTATCTTTTCTATCTAGCAGTGGGTTTTTTAACACCTCAGGCTGGAATCTTTATCAGCACCCAAATTGCCCCACAAAATTGGACTTCAACTAGGTAGGGATAAGTTCCATTCTGCATTCAACCCTGAAATGAATTGGCTGTCTCTTAAGTCAACATCACCCATAGTTTCCCTGGGATGCATTCAAAACAATAGGCTAACACTGTGAACCCACCACTGGATTTAAGGGAGATGGCATGTCTGTCTGCCTATCTGTCTTCCATTGACCCATCCGTCCATCTATCCACCCACCCACCCATGCAATAATAGATGGGAACATGGGAGACAGGACAAAGACTGACTGTCTAGTCAAAAGTCTGATAAGAGAGAGCTCAGTCCACAGATGAGGGGAAAGCTTGGGAAATATTTCAGAAGGGATCTTCACTGGTTTTGTAAAGAATAAAAATATTCAACTTGGAACTAAGGAGAAATGTCCTGATTGTGAGAACAACTAATCAGCTTGCCTTTCAGATACTTCACGGAAGAAAAGATTGGACAGACATTTGTCCAAGATGCAGATAAGGTCTCCTGCCTTGGGCAATGGATTAGACTAGAAGACCTCCAAGATCCCTTCTGATCCTGTAATTCTATGGGATAGGCATGGTGTTCTGTAGTCATGAACTTAAAGTTCCTAGAGTCAAGGGTGATGCTATAGATTTTAATTTTCTTTGCTCATCATTTAGCTTCCCAAAATCACTTGCGTGAGATGAGTGGCTGTAGAAATTGAATGAATAAATAGAATTAGTCTTATCATAAACAATACCAGTATCATTATGCTCCATTTAGAAGCAAGTAACTAAATCAGGCTAGAGAGTCCTAACCCATCCCAACCAGATTTTCCGAAGGAGAAGTCTGATTAATTCATTTTCTTCATCCAAGAGAAAGACTGATGGCAGAGGGGACGTACTATGTGACATCTAACAAGAAACTGCATTATGCACAAAGTTAAAGAGCTGCTGCCCTCAATGCCATCTTTACAGGCATGAGATTCTGGAGCCCAGCCAGTGAAAGTTTAATTTTACTCATATTATATTGTATGGCTGGCTGGGGAATTCTGGAAATTGTAGTCCGTACATCCTCAAATTGCCAAGTTTGGATACCCCGGTCTAATTTATCTCAGTTTTTGTAAGGGTGAACAAATGAAGGAGGGAATTATATGGATGGCTTTTTCAGGACCTAGAAGAGTGTTGGCATATTGTGTAAATCGAATCCGTTTGTAAATAACGTGGTGTGAATTTGTGTTTGTGTGTGAGAGGCAGAGAACTGACTTTCCACCTTTTTCTTTCTAGCCTTTTCCCTATCTTTTTTAAAGATTGTAAATTTAAGGATCTTACCATTTTTTTGTGAACTGCCTTGGGAACTACTTCTGTACAGTTAAAAGAAGAGGATAAAAATGTTCTCAATAACTAAACAATTTGGTTCTCAAAGATGGAAGATATTCCCAAAAAAAAGATAAACATGGGACACCAGTGGTGACACTGCTCAGACATATGCCCTACTTGCATTTGTATGATATCCAGGGTAGCAGTGCTACAGAAACTTTTTTTCTTTCCTAATTCATAGCCCCCATTTGTACAAATGGTTAAGATTGTCTAATGTTTTGGCAGATTCCCTCCATCTGTTTTGCTAAATGTCACACCTTCTGCACTGATCTCCTAGACCAGCCATTTATTCTGAACCCCTTTTTATTCCAAGAAAGAGGCTGCCTTTTTCTACTTGTGCTCATATCTCTCCCTTCCCAATTTCCATCCTCCCCTGAGAGAAAGAGAGAGGGAGAGGGAGAGAGGGGAGGGAGGGAGGGAGGGAGGGAGGGAGGGGAGAGAGAGAGAGAGAGAGAGAGAGAGAGAGAGAGAGAGAGAGAGAGAGAGAGAGAGAGAGAGAGAGAGAGAGAGAGAGAGAGTTTTATTAACATGTCCACACTGAAAAACATAAAGGGTTTCTCGGGAACCTATTTTATTACATTTGTTTGGGAGTTATATGGATCTTTCGAATGGAAATTGAGAGTACAAAAATAGATTTGGTTGATTTATGAGGCATCTCTGTTTTCAATTCACCATCAGTATGTGCAGGCACGATGCAGTCAAGAAATGAAGCATCTGGTTTCCCCACGTTTCATTTATGAACTTTAGCACCAGATGTAAATCATTCATAAAAATCCCAAAGTGTTGGAAGGGCCTCTTCCTTCATTTTAACAAACAGAGACTGCAAGTACTATACCTAAGACTTCACATCATTTGTTACAAACGATAGGATCTGAATTTTAAAAGACTCACAGAAATAAATTTTCAAGGGAGTCGGAAGAGAGTAGGGACAAGTCGGGGAAATGAAAGGAATAGTGATCCATACCATCTTCCGCGGCTGTCGGCAAATTTTATTTGAAAACAAAAGCTGTCATTTTGGTTTATTCAATGCAAACTTAACAAGCAAGACAGTTTTTTTTTTAGAAAAAATAAAAGAACAAGCTTCTTTGGCATTTGCCTTCCTCAAATTCATTCCATTAAACTAATGACTTTATCAGAAAACAGTGGAAATATCCCAACCTATAATTTTCTGTACTAGTATTAGCCTATTAAGCCCCAAATTGCACAGAACAAAGCATTTTCCTGCCCAGAAGTGAAGATCTTCCTCTGAGGCCATTCTCCAGATCCCTCTGCCAAAATGAAGATGGACACAAAGCAAAGGGGCTTTTTTGTGATGGTGTTTCACCTTTTTAAAAAATGCCCTCAAAGAGAGCTACCCTAACAATCCTGTTTTTGTCCTTTTTGATAGTCGGGTTTTTCCAGGTATTTAGTGATATTCAACTGCTCATTGTGTTACGCTATTGTCTTTATTTTCCTTTGTTTTCATATACAGACAAAGACCAAGTCAGAGAAAAGGAGAGAAAGAGAAAGAAAAAGAAAGAGAAAGAGAGCATGGGGGGAGAAGGGGGGAGTATAATCCAGTAGGGCTCACCTTAAACCTACCAACCCAAGTATGATGCCAGGCCAATTTATCTCTAGTCCCTTTACTAGTTACCTCTAACTCTAAACTTGCCTCCTAATCAGTTGTAGCTACATTGCTTTAACTAAGACTGGCATTGAATACTGAACTTCATAACCATGTTTACATTTATCCTGGTGTTACAGAAAAACGAAGACCCAATGTAACATACGTACTGCAGAATTCAAACTGCTAGTGAACGCTATTTCATGTTGGTTAAAAAAAAATCAGATATTGGCAATCAAAAACAGGAAAAGGAGAGCAAGATAAGAGGATCTAAAAATGCAACTTTTAGCTTTCAGAATTAGTAAACCTAACCACCTGGCCTGAGACACTTTATCCTGTTCAGTTAGCTATTAAAATGTAGCACTTTCCCTTTTTCAAGTTTAAAAAAATTGCCAAAATATGCACAAATTATTTTTGAATAGCACTGTGTTCCATATAGCTCTCCAAAGCTTTCTTCTTGAACTGTTTGAAATATTACTAAAATATCCTTTCCTTAGACCTTCACACCATAAGCTGAATCAATAATTATATGGTCCAATTCTATGTTGATGCAATTAAACCAACTAAAAAGGTAATAAGGTTTTCTACTTTTGCTTTCTCCTAATTCTTTGAATTTTAATTCACTTTATTTTCTATTTTTCTTAGCTGTTGGTTCTAAATGGTCTTCTGTTCTATCAGTATGCATTTGATTAGCTCATGCTTTATTAATTTGTTTATTTATATAACAAATTTCTTAAGTGTCTAACTCCCTCACAGAGAGCTTCATCAGCTGTGGCTACTGCTATTTTAGTTTGCAGATTACTAACTTCTAGTTTTTTATTTATTTTGCTTATCATAGAATATTTATAAAGTCTGTAAATCAATCGATAACTTGTTCCTATAGTTTTCAGTTGCTCTGGTTCTTTCTCTTAAGTATTCCAATTTACCACCACTGTCTTTTGTAATAATATGCTTTTTCTTATTATTTTACAATTTAGCTAGTACTTTAGCTTTTCTAGTATAGATAAATCCTAGAATATACACACTTTGACTGTACTTCCATGGGTGATTTATTTATCAAGTTCTAACTTCTTCAGTCTTCAAAATTCACTATTTGTGTTAAAATGGTTAGAAACAAGCCAGTTTTAAAACATCAAGTTCTAACTGTGTACACAAATATTTAAATTTACTTATTCTGATTTGATCTGAGTGTTTTATTTCATTTTCCAATTTGATTAAGAAAGTTGACTTGATGTAAAGATTAATCTAAATTGTCTATAAGTGAAACCGCTAAAATCAAAGCTTTATTCAGCCCCTTTATAGGTATTAGTTTGAGGGTGAAGGTTCATTCTCCGAGCTTGTGGGTTGGTTTCTCAACGTTTCATTACCAGGCTAGGTACCATCTTTGGCAGAGGTATTAGCTGATTTGCAAGAAATCAATGTCAAATCAAATCCTGATTCAGCTCCTCTTCCAGCAATGGAAACTTTGAGGCTAATCACTCTCTTCTAGCTCAGTGTGATTCACAGGATTGTTGTTTTATAGAAAAAAAGGAGAACTATGTATGCCACCTTGACCTTCTCTAAAAGTAAAGGTAAAAGTTCCTCTCGCACGTATGTGCTAGTTGTTTCTGACTGTAGGGGGCGGTGCTCATCTCCATTTCAAAGCCAAAGAGCCAGCGCTGTCCGAAGACGTCTCTGTGGTCATGTGGCCGGCATGACTAAATGCCGAAGGTGCACAGAACACTGTTACCTTCCCAGCAAAGATGGTTCCTATTTTTTCTACTTGCATTTTTACATGTTTTCGAACTGCTAGGTTGGAAGAAACTGGGACAAGTAACGGGAGCTCACTCCATTACGCGACGCTGGGGATTCAAACCACTGAATTGTTGACCTTTCTGATCGACAAGCTCAGTGTCTTAGTCACTGAGCCACCACATCCCTTGACCTCCTCTACAGATAATAAATAAGGGTATAAATAATGATATAATAACCATTTAAAATTAATTGCTGCTTTTGCATACTTTTCTTATAACAGCTGTGCTATATATTGCTAATTTTATCTGTTTAATACATTGAGTCACAACCCAATAGGTGAAATATAATTTTTTATATAAATAATAATTAGGATTTACAAAAAATATATATACTATTTTATAAATATTTAGACCAAATCTGAAAATTTCTACTATTTTCTCCATGATGTGGACTGTTCAGAGTAGAAAGTAAAATAGAAAGTTTTAGTATAAAGTTTTATTACATTCATGACTGAGGCAACCATTGAATTAAAGAACATATACCTCATATCCACTAGGAAGATATGTCACCTAGTATTTACCTTGGAAGTAATAAACCCATATATACCATACATATCGTATGGTACCATTTAGAAGTGAACAACCTTATGGAAATCATAGGGAAAAAAGTAAGAAATACTAAGCAAAATAAATTAAATATGAGAAATAAAAACAAAAGGAACTCTAATGAAATTCACTTTACACAAGGAAAATGTATGATATCTCTCAATTCTTTCAATCCTTACAAACTATTTTGCTTCCTGCACAGAAGCTACTTTGTCCTTTATTCTTTAAACTGCCCCCACCCAACTTCTTCTAAGTTTCTTATCAACTTCAGCCACTTTCTCAAACTTTCCCTTCCTCTAGACCCAATCACTTTTCCTTCATATGTGTGTTTTATGATCCAACCCTCATTTACTTTTTTATAGGACCAAACCACTTCAACAATGTGTGTATTCAACATTCACTTTCATATTCAACCCAAATTCATTCACCATTGATGGAAAGTTTTAAATGCCTACTGAATTTAACATGCATGGGATACTGAACTCTATGCATTACATCTAACTAATTGTGATACCTATACGTATGGACAGAGAGAATTTTAACCGAAGTTTCCAAAAGAAAATAAGAAGCAGCAATCTATTTAAATAAGGTAAGGTTAATTATAAACCACGTGCTTTGCTTGCAGAAGATTTCAGATTCAGTCACTGGCATTCCTGGATAGAGCCAGGAAAACATTTTGTGAGAAATCTTGGAAAGTCACACTCATCAACGCAATTAACATGGTAGACAAGTTGTATGATTTGGCTTAAGAAAGCTTCCTAATAGGTGTAGTTGTAAATCGTTTGATTATAATATATCTTATTCAGATTTATCATGATTGGTTGATGGGTTAGGCTCATGTAGGAGGACATAAGATGAAGACCTTTAAAAGTCTTTACAGGATCTCATCTTCATAAATTGCTGAAAAATACATGATTTAATTATCAATGATCATATCATCCAGCTTCACTCTTTTATCTTCAACAATTTTAACAACCCATGCAATGTATAGTAATATAAAAAGGAATGCAGAAAGGATCTATAAAGACTACTTAAGGCGATTATTTGAGAAAGGTATCTGATTTTTCTGATTCTTCTTCCCACTGTGTTACAAGCTGTGGCCAATTCTCCTTTGATATTCATGTGTTACATTGAAAAATGTGACCCTATTCCACAGAATATTTGTAGTCCTCCTCAGCATTGTTTTAGCTACTTCTTCTGTTCTCTACAGTATCAGTGTTCATTCATATTGAATGTTCTCGCAGATCCCAAAATTGGGGTTTTCTTTTGCAAAACAAAAATCCCACTGATTTGCTTATAATCCATGTCATTTCCTGGGCAAAATGCTTATCAATTCCTTTCCTCCTGTAGATTTTTCTATTTGGCTTGCATTATCAATTGATGAATGGGTTATGACACACTATTTACCTCAATCTGCAGCTCAAGGGACCTCACATCTGCCACCCATTTGATTCCCACTAAATAAATCATCATCACAAGATAAGAGAAAGGAGGCTGGGTCTGAGAAAGCCAGGGCAGCCAACAATCAGATTGTTGGCATACAACGTACCAGTTCTATAAACAGAACAGTGATATTGTTGGTTTGCCTATGACATTAAGATGTTCACACACCTGCCAGAATGTTTCCTCCTATTTGGCCCTCTTCGTTCTTTATGATTAGTTGGAGAAAAATTCCTGTAGTTTTCTTTTTTGTGTGGCATTTATATAGCAGACTGATCTCAGGTTCTCAGACTGAACAGCTGGTGTCTTGGCTCTCATAAACAGAAAAGACAAGCTATAACCTCATCATCTCCCAGAGCAGAAATAGTGTGCCTCGTAATAAAATATTATGGAGAATCAGCTATCCCCATGTATTTAGTCTACATGTGCCAGAGAAAACAAAGCCATGAACAGAAACACTCAAGGGAATTGATTAAGATTTGGTCATTTGACACGGCATTTCTGTCGAATTAAATAAAATTCACACAATTGCATGAAGTTTAAAAGAATAGGCATTAGGGTTGTGCAAAGTCATCCTTTGATTCAATACAGTTTTGAAGAAGTAAATTTGATTTATGAATTAAATTTGCTTTAAAGCAGTAAATAAAGTCAGATAGCTTTCAAGCACTTGGAAGTTTCTTGAAACATATTACAAATTCAGCGTTGTTGTTTTGCTGCTGCCACACCTAAGAGTATTACAGACAAGTTGCAATGCCATCACTTCCACATATAGTGAATACTGAAGGGAGGCCTTAAAGCAGTGATGGGATACGACCGGTACGCACCGGTACAGGCGTACCGGTGCCTGCTGGGAGCACCAGGTACTGTTCCAGTATGGTGCTCCAGAGGGTCCATCTGCCCACCCACCCTCCTTACCTGTATTTGAGCCGATCAGGGCTTACACGCACAGAGCATACGGTGCTTGCATGATGCTCCACCGAGCAGCTGGAGCATCGCGGAGCGTCGCAGAGCGTCATGGAGTGTCACAGGTGGTAAGTATTCATGTGCACATGCAGCCCATCCCCGTTGCACTGTACCGGTTGCAACAGGATCCGGAACCCACCACTGCCTTAAAGGCATGATGGACTCTCTGACATTGGCCAAAAAGCCTGGGGCCTCTAACTTCCTTGCCTATAACACCTTTATTGGTATGGCAGAGCTAACATTGCTTTGAGTTTCATTCAGTTTCTTTGCTCTCAACTCCTTTGATAAGGCCAACCACAAGCATTAACTTGACCTCTGGGTTAGTATGGTAATATTACATTTCAGTGCTAATCCTACCAACATAATGAAAGTGCAATTCAGCTCTCTGTATATAAGATCAAGGATGACCTACAGTCTTAGGTTAAAACTTCTTTTACATTCAGCATGACCAGGGAAGAGTTAAGGCTCCTGATGAGGACGACCAGATTCATTCTATATAGAATAGAATAGAATAGAATAGAATAGAATAGAATAGAATAGAATTCTTTATTGGCCAAGTGCGATTGGACACACAAGGAATTTGTCTTTGGTGCATATGCTGCTCTCAGTGTACATAAAAAGACAAAATATATTTGTCAGGAATCATAAGCTATCATAATCATAAGTGCAACACTTAATGACTATATGCACTGACTAAATGTTTACTGTTTTCAAGAATGCCATGTCTTCAACAAACCATGTGCATTCTCGAAATATCACATGCATCATGCCATCCTATCCCTGCTGCCTTTGCTAAGTAGGCGAAATGGGTGACATATAACATTAATAAATAAATGTAATAAATACTTAACTACCATATAATATTTTCAGCAACCTACAACCCTAATAAAGTGATGAGAAGAGTTCTTCTAGGAGACCCCTGCCTGGCCATCCAGTTATGCCAAGTCTCCTGGCATCCCATAAAAGCAATGATGACAGGAAGGAAAGTACTCATAAGAGCAGGTTTAGCTGAACAGTAATTTTTCAGAGTTACCCTCTTTCTGCATTGTTTGCACAACTTCTGTCTAGTCTGTTTACTGAACAGTTTGGAAGCTTCTTCAAAGGCCTCTCTATTATTTCTGTTTTAAGGCAGGTTTGACAGAACTATTTCAAAAGTGAATTGCTCTAAACTAAAACTGCTGAAACTTGGCAAGTCTAAGATGCTTCAGCCAAAACATTGGATGCTTCTTCATTATAGAATATGGACAAAATCAATGGACATTTTTAAAAATCAAATGCCATATCATCTTGCTCTTAAATTTCAAATTGTTGATTTACATTGAATCATGATTTTTTTGCATCTTACATCTTTGATTAGAATCAAATCTGGACTAATTTGCAGTGGTTTATCAGTAGGCTATCAGCCACCATATCATATTCAATTTGACAGGAGAAAAGTTAAGAAGATGTTGCTGGATTTGGTTAAAAATTGTCTGAGCGCTGGGCCAAATGGCTGAGCCAAATTGCCAAATGCCTCCCTTCCCATAACTATTCTTAACTACATTTAAAATTTGAGGAAAAACATCCTGTGGTTTCCCATAAATTATCAAATACCAAAACATATTTAAGTAGCAAAAGTTTCCTCCACCTTGGTAGAGGTGTTAAACTTATGTCTCAGGATACTTTACCTCTTATTTTTATTTTAAAAACACACACACACAAACACACGGTCCAATTCTGTTCTTCTGCTTTTTCTAAATAACTTGTGATAACATGATCCAACAGCCATTTCAGGGAATGCAGTGGTGAGAAACGAATCAGCTGCATTCTTTACAGACTCAGAAAAAAACAGTAAGATATTATGTCATGTGGCTCCAATATTTTCTGGGAAATGCAACAACAAGTAAGGTTCCACTTTACTTTCTATTAAGTTTAAATCCCATGGCCAACACATACTAAAGTAAGTCATAATCTCTCCCACAGTTTTGGGAAAATAATCTTTTTCCATTCCACAATTTGGAAAGACTTCATTGTATCTCAAACATCCCCGTAAGCCTTTCCCTCTCTCTCTTCCTCCCATCCTCCCTCCCCCTCTGAGAGAGAGGGGGGGAAGGAGGGAGGGAAGGAAGGAAGGAAAGAAGGAAGAAGAAGAAGAAGAAGAAGAAGAAGAAGAAGAAGAAGAAGAGAAGAGGAGGAGGAGGAGGAGGAGGAGGAGGAGGAGGAGGAGGAGGAGAAGAAGAAGAAGAAGAAGAAGAAGAAGAAGAAGAAGAAGAAGAAGAAGAAGAAGAAGAAGAAGAAGAAGAAGAAGAAGAAGAAGAAGAAGAAATGATCAAGCAACAATGAAACTGGAAACAACTTCATCTAGGAATGTTGTGTGTCTGTGTTTGTCTGTGTGTGTATTGTGTCTTGGTATACTGCCCCTTAGAACATAATCATCTGATCTTATGTTCTACAGCTTCTTCCACTTTCTGCACCACAAATAAATCCCAGGGAAATGTTTCCTTTTTGTCTGCTTTATTAAACATGGCAGCAAAGATGTAGTAGATGTAGGTGAATATGTGTGAATGTACGTCTGTGTATGTGCACACAGATTAATAAATATACATATTTATAAATATACATATGCCCACACTGAGTAAAACCCTTTGAAAACAAAATGAATGTAGTCTATGAGATTTTGGAGATGCTACAGTAACCTACACAGCACAAAAGGTTCTGATAAATGAGGTTTGTTAAGGATAAAATTCAGTAATTGTCTTTTAGGAGAAAGGTCATAAAAACGTGGAAAAGAGGTTAATAGAACAATATTAATTGCTTTTATTCTGGCTGATGGAGAAGTGTGCAGTGTTCCTATGAATAAAAAGCAAGAATGAAGATGCTGCCCATTACTAAAAGTTAGGTCAAGTTTCAAAAGGTCATCTTCATCCCTAGTGTGCCCAGAAATGACAAATTAGAAAGAATAAGAAGTATTATCAAGGTTTTCCATTCAATTACTTTAACTGAAAACTGCAGGAAGGAGCTGTCAGAAAAAGCCCAGAATTACAGCCATTTTTTTGTGGAGATGGCAAAGGGACTTCGCATGAGAGGACTCTCAGCAGACCACAGCCATCGTATTTTACAAGCTTGACCTCTTATTTTGTATTATCAAAATGCCAGTTATTACAGGTGTGTCAAGAGTTCTGAGGTACAGTTTGTCATGGCTAACAAGGATCATACTCTACTCCATTACCTCACATGATGTAGCTGTCAAGAGTAAAGGGGGTTTGGTCTCCATCTTGAAATAGTCCCAGACAGAATGATGTTGGGCGGGAGGTCCATGTTGGAGCTTCTTTTTAAAGAAACAAGATTGGGTTTGAGTTATTGAAAAAGAAAGCAATTATTTTTACTTGCTCTATTACTGACTACAGAATATTCTTTCCAGGCTCTTAAATGGAACATTTTTGATGCACATAAATAATCTTATGCATTAATAAAGCAGTTTTAAAAAGTACCCTTGATATATATATATGTAGAAGGGGGCCATAAAAAAATAGAGGGAACTGATGTCTGGGCAACATCCAAAGGTATAAAAAGTAACAATGAAAATCTGAAAAAGTATTAGGTAATTCAGAAAATTTCCAAATCTTGGCAAATGTATTCCTGCCTTATTTATCTCCTAGTATCAAATACATTCCAGGCTGAGTCAATTTCATTTAATTTTCTGTGAATTATTACAGTATATTTATATATTTTATTTATATATTGTCCTCTACTAATTGTCCTCTGCTATGGAGACTTTCCTAATATACACAACCATGCATAACATTGGTCTTTTTTAAAGCATGTTTCTCAATATTCATTTTTGGACACCGATTTGAAAGGCATACACTTTGAAGCTGCAAAAATATGCATTTTAATGACATTTTTGAGACAAGGAATGTTTTGAGAAGGATGCTAACAGACTCCATGAATTATGTGCTTGTCTGTCTCATGACAAGTTCCATTGTGCTGGATCACACCATTCCACTTGAAAAGACTTCACATTTATGACAGATTACTTCTATATCCCTAAAGCAGATGTGGAGAATTTTGGGCATACATTTGGGAAAATAATTGCATTTGTTAATAACTGGACATCATATTTGGTGTTTATGAGTTTAAATATATTTTGAATGAACTTCAACAACTTGCATTTTCTCAATTTCCTTGCCATAGATATAAGATCAGATGTACAATATTATTAGCTTTACATTTTTAAACTGCATTTGCAAATAGGTTATAATTTTGCTGCTAGTTCTTTATTTTTGTAAGGCTTAAATGTAAATTCAATTATGATTCTCATAGTTAAATTGCTGTACTCTTTGAGGAATTTTTTTTCCTCGAAAAGGAATAGATTTATAAAGATAGAAGAGGAAGAAGAGGAAGTTTAATATTTACCCTGCAGCTGTATTTTGAATTACATGCATGGCTAAGAAATACATTCCACTTTCTTAAAAAGTAACTTTACGTGGTCATAAGTAGAACTGATTGGTGGTGTATATCAATTCCTAATTCAAACTTCATCAGTTCCATGTCTGCAGGGTTATGTATATGTGTATATACATATACACACCTAACTCCCCTCCACCCCCACGCACATTATATACATACATACATACATACATGCATGCATGCATGCATGCATGCATGCATGCATTATAAATCTGCCCCCAGTTGGTTAAAACATTGCTAACCCAGCAGAGAGAAAATGATGAGCCTGTGAGCTCTGCCACCTCCTAAGATGATGATTCCAATTTGCATGTAAATTCTGGTACTCGGTTGAGGTGCTGCTCCCAGACTGGAAACTTTTTTTTATGGGTGCACAGACTGCTCCCTCTTGATTAGAGTGTTCATAACAAATGGGAGTTGCTTTTTCTAAATGGTTTGTACTGTTTATGACTACCGTACATTACAGCTAATTAGCTGATGATACATGAATTACATGAATTAATTATCTGTATCTGTACAAAATTACATGGGGAATTAATAAATATCCCTATAACTATCCCCAAAATGGCTTTTCGGAAATAAAAAAAAGCGGTAAAGCCAATTTCATGCTGACCCTTAGAGCCATCGATTCCCTGTTCAAGGAAGTACAGGAGAGCACAATATGGCAAATCGTTCTTTGTTATTAATTTTGGCTCCATTTCATCATATGATTAATTCTCTTCCTCTCAAAAGTAAAAAGGTAAGAAAGGTGGTCTGGGAAGTAGAATATTTGTAACACTGAATTTTGAACAAAGATACCAATCCAAGGAATCCATACACAGCAATTAAGGCTGCAGCTGCAGAGCCCTTTCAGACAATTGGGTGTATCAATTAGCTATTTCACTATACATGCATTGAGATAGATTCTGACTCAGCTGCTCCTGAACAGCTGATGGGTGCTATTGCTGATTTTCTGACAAGGTATTTGAAAATGTGTACATTTCCCTCAACAGCAAGGAAACAGTGAAAAAGCTATTTTATGCATGGTACAGAGGTTCAGTTTGGTGTAGTGGTTAAGACACCAGGCTAAAAACTGGGCAATCCGGATTTCTGTTTATGTCTTAGGTACGAAACCAATTGGGCGACCTTGGGGCAGTCACTCTCTCTCATCCCTAGAAAGCAGGCAATGGCAAGCCACTTCTGGAAAACTTGCCAAGAAAACCGCAGGGACCAATCCAGGCTGTTTGCCAGGAGTCAACACTGAATCAAAGAAACCCTCACAAACACTTCCAACACTTAATCAAAATAATAATAATAATAATAATAATAATAATAATAATAATAATAATAATAATAATAATAATAATTTTATTTGTTAGCCGCACCCTCTCCAGAAGGACTCGGGGCGGCGTACAATAAAAACACATAAAATACAAATATAGACAGTACATACACATAAATATAGACGTATACGTGGAGGAGGTAGATAAATAAATGGAGATAGAATTAAAATTACAATTTAAAATCCCCTAAATAAAATTACAAGATTAAAAACCCGTCAGGAGCGATATGATCAAACTATGGTTGAGCCAGGCCAGCTACTTGGAAAAGGTGGGTCTTGAGCTTTGCACGGAAGGAGCGGAGGTCAGAGGTAGTCCTAATATCCGGGGGGAGGTCATTCCACAGAGAAGGCTCTGCTCCTAGGCGCCGCCCCCTGACACTGTCTGGTGGACGGCACCTGGAGAAGTCCCTCTCTGTGCGAGCGAATTGGTCGCAGGGATGTATGGGGCAGGATACGATCCCGCAAGTAGCTAGGTCCTGTGCCATGGAGCGCTTTGAAGATCGTTATCAAAACCTTGAAACGCACCCGAAAGACCACAGGAAGCCAGTGCAGCTCGCGCAGGAGAGGTGTCACATGGGAGTACCTTGTACTCCCCATAATCACCCGCGCGGCCGCATTCTGGACCAACTGTAGTCTCCGAGTGCATTTCAAGGGAAGCCCCATGTAGAGACCGTTGCAGTAGTCAAGGCGAGACGTCACCAGCGCATGAGTGACTGTGCGTAAGGCATCCCGGTCCAATAGGGGGCGCAATTGGCGCACCAGGCGAACCTGGTGGAACGCCCCCCTTGCCACGGCTGTCACATGGTATGATAAAAGATTAGGGAAGCTCTAGTCCCAGGTACCAGTGGTGGGTTCCTACTGGTTTGGCCGAGCCGGTATTGGTATGGCGGCCTGGGTCACTGGAACTGACAGCGACCCAGCCTGCCACACCCCAAAACTGGTTCCCTGGTCATCGCTGCCACCACCACCATCTTGTTTTTCAGTTCTGCGCATATCAATTTTAATTAAACTGCACATGCGTTCACAGCACGCATCCAGCACACGTGAGCGAAGCGTGTGCGTGAGCAAACCAGCAGTAAAGTCGGGCAGAATCCCCCTGTCATGTACCTTATGTTAAAGGGGTTGATTTTGGAATAAATCTCTGATGTAGCAACAATCCATACCTTTTTAACAATAATATTCAAAAATAATAATCTGATTCTGGGAGCTTTTATGAGTCCAGGCGCTTGATAGTATCATTAGCTGAGCAGACCTAAATCTATCTGACCCTCCTTTGCAGGAATTTAAAAAAAACTAAAGATAGATATTCTTTCAGGATTTATCTCATCAATGTCCACCTTTGTTTTTTCTAAAAATAATAAAAGCAACAGTAAAAAAATGGAGGCAAAAACACCATTGTGACTCAGTCATTGTTTTGACCAATTTCAGCTGTATGCTTTGTAGGCAAACACATCTTTTGTAGGGGATCGGAAAAGGGAAGATGACCCACCCACTTGGTAGGTATCAGTGACACTTGTATCTTTGAAGAACAGAGTCTTGACTATGCTGCAACTGCTATCTTGTCTTTCTGGCATTGCCTATGGAAAGGACTGTCAGGAGGGCTGTAGAAATGGATATGGGATGATGCCTAGGGTTAGTTAGTACGCTAATTCTTCTATAGCAGGAAAACATGAGGAAGACAAGGTTGGGTTAGATTAGGGCTAGGCATGGTATACAGTACCTTCTGCCCTATATCCATAAATCTGTATATTTTATTCTTTGATGGGGGGGAAATCATAGAGATACACCAAGATTTCTTTTCCAGATGATTGGGGCCCCTCATTCTAGTTCATCTATACATACCTGGCCTTTAGCAAAGTGAGCAAAATTGCCAATAGATGTATAAGCTTGTGTTTAACAAATACTTTATTTCTAGATTTCCTAAAGGATTTTTATTCCATCATACCCAGAGAAGCTTGAACCTACTACTTTCAGTTTAGGACTGAACTCAAAATACTGGCAGTGCAGAACCTGATCTTTGGAATGATCCCAAAACAGGGTGTATTGGGTTTAAAGTTCTGCAGATTAAATGGATGGATGTGCCCATGCACTCTCCAAAGTACTACACCATCCTAAAGGCTACAGGGTTTGTGTGTAATAATGATATATTAATATAAAAAGTATTGAATGGTTGGATTTCCTTTGTCCCCAAAAGGATCTCATGGATTGATATAGATTGACCCCTCTTGAGAAGGCCACCTAGCTTGTCCCTAGCTTTTTCCAAAAGCTTGCTACAAAACAAAAAATACTGGATATATTTGTTTTTATGAGAAAGCAGAAAAACACATTCTCTGTCTTGTTGTTTTGAGAGTCCTACAGTTTCATAACAACAAAATGCTTTTGTTCACACAACTGAAGTATGCACCAAGAATCAAAGAAGCAAGAAAAAATAGGGAATGTTCTAAGCTATTACTGTAACAATCCAATTACAATGCCTATCAAACTTAACTTCACAGGTTATAGCTCCTAATTGCCTGACAAAAATTGACACTTCAGTCGCAACAGCATAATATAATCAGAGTCCAAATTAAATTTGATCGTGGGCAGAAAACGATGCTATCATTCGTCAGCATGGAAACAGAAGATCAACTAGCATGATATCAAAGATCAGAAATGAAAATTATTCATTAATGGCAGTGGTTTCCTGATAATGGAAATGACACAGTTCAGATGGCTGCGTAAAAATACTATTAATTAAAAAGATGATAGACCTAACAAGGCAGAGAAACCAGTGGAACCTCTTTTTTTCTGTGCTTGTTAAGGTGAAGAATGACAATGTTTAAGAACAGAAGTTTATGCACTTTTTTAAAAAAAGTATTCCACTGATTCTGTAGTACGTTTAGTGAGTTCTTCTTGCTTACTGAAGCATCTTTCTCTAGAGGACTGTGAATGACTGACATAAAAAAAATTCTGAGCCGTAATATGCCATTGTAATAAAGCAAGGATAGTTGGAGTTATGCAAAAAAGGGGCCCAATTCATAAAAGAAATGCACAAGGGGCTTTTGCATACTATAAAGGAGGGGAAAATCCTTTATTTTCCTGCAAAAGCATCTACCTTTTCATTTTACCCCAGAGAAATATTAAAGAAAGAATGTATGAAAGAATTGCAAACTGATTTTATACACAAAAACACGTAATTCTGACTTGTTTTTGGAACAGTAATACAAGTTGGTTAAATACTCATGTTTCTTGAAGATTTATGGGAAGGTTCAGAATGCTCCTCCATCTTGGTCCTGTTAGATCTCTCGGCGGCTTTTGATACCATCGACCATGGTATCCTATTGCGTCGCCTGGAGGGGCTGGGGGTGAGGGGCACCGTTCTGCGGTGGTTCTCCTCCTACCTCTCTGGTCGAACGCAATGTGTGTTGACAGGGGGGCAGAGGTCGAGCCTGAGGCCGCTCACTTGTGGGGTGCCACAAGGGTCGGTCCTCTTGCCTCTCCTGTTCAACACATACATGAAGCCACTGGGCGAGATCATTCGTGTGTTCGGGGTAGATTACCATCTGTACGCTGATGACACGCAGCTGTACATCTCTACCCTGGACCACCCCAATGATGCCGTCGAAGTGATGTCCCGATGTCTGGAAGCCGTTCGGATCTGGATGGGAGGTAACAGACTCAAACTCAACCCGTCCAAGACGGAGTGGCTGTGGCTACCGGCACCCCGGTTCAACCAGTTACGTCCATCACTGGCCATTGGGGGCGAACAGCTGGCCCCTGTGGATCGGGTACACAATTTGGGTGTCCTCCTGGATGCCCGGCTGTCAATGGATGACCATGTGACAGCCGTGGCAAGGGGGGCGTTCCACCAGGTTCGCCTGGTGCGCCAATTGCGTCCCCTATTTAGGAGAAAACCTTGTCAGGGACAATTGCTGTATAAAAATGGGGACCAAACCCCACACTCATTACCACTGGTGATGTTACTTAGACAAGTAAGGAAACATCTACAAGCAAGCAATCAAAGAGTATCAAGTACTCCACAGAAGCTGTTTTATTTCATTCAACAATTCTCCCAGGTAAAACAATAAATTAGTTTCAAAATCATTTGACTGAGTTCAAATAATTTCCATTAATTACTACTGTAATGCTAATCTTCACTATAGGGGATCAGTCTGTGGAGTCTCAATAGCAAGTTGATTGCAATATTAAAAGGTCAATTATCATAAATCCAGATGGTAAATAATACATCAGATCCATGGATGTGTCTAAACTGCAGCCTGCATTATCACTTTTGTCATCTTTTTATACATTGACCAAATTATCATAATAATAAACAAATTCTATGATATCTCCATTTTGAATAAATGGTTTCTACTAAAGTTGTGTTTATTAATGGAACATTTGGACCTTGGGAAAATGTTTAGCTATTAGATGAAAATAAGTATTTGATATGACAACATTTAAGGTCTGGAATATTTTGATATGGCTAACACTTATTTCTTGAAAAAACAAAACAGAGAAAATATTAAGGATTAATGACAAAGATTTTATTTGTAAGATATCAGGATAATAATTTTTAAGGAAGGCATTCAACCTGTTTTATCTTCTCTTTGTTTTGAATAATCTTGATTAATGAGTTTGTATGAATGTTTCATAGTTCTTAAACTATTATATAAAGTATACTTGCATAAGAGGAGGGAGGCAAGGCTGGCTAGAAGGAAGGAAGGAAGGAAGGAAGGAAGGAAGGAAGGAAGGAAGGAAGGAAGGAAGGAAGGAAGGAAGGAAGGCTAGAAGGAAGGAAGGAAGGAAGGAAGGAAGGAAGGAAGGAAGGAAGGAAGGAAGGAAGGAAGGAAGGAAGTTCTGTGACTGACTGCTGAACAGACATATTGTTCTGCTTTTTTAGAAAATCCCCAGGGCTCATTAATTTCTGTCCTCTATAAAATTTATAGGCTTTTCCCAAAGAATATCTGGCCCAACATGCACAGATTAAAGATTGTTTTTGCTTCACAGCAGGTGATGCATAATCTGGGTATGGAGGATATTAAACTGAGCTCTTAGTCATGATCCAGCCACTTCTTGGTCCAGCTGAGACTTTTATTAGCCTATTCTTCCTACCGTGTGGGTGGACCCAATAGGGTAATCCACAATTTGCAGTTAATAGAACTTGCCATCAGTCTGACAGACAGTCTAGTGAGTTTCTGGTTAACTGCTAAAGTCAGGAAGTGGCAGGCTTTCAAGTAGATGTTCCCTCTTAGCTGAGGTATCCAGCCAATTGCATATCCATCTAACAGTAAAATAAACTAGCCAACACTTTACCATTGTATTAAGGAGAATATTGTAAGGCATTCAAAGGCTTTGCTGTCATCCAGGCACACTACCTGTACAGTGTTCCCCTGATCAACTAAGCAAGGAATATTATGTGTTTAGTGTGCCACAATTTGCTCATGACAAGCCATGATGGCTAGCAGCATGCTTATCCAAATTTCTACCAAACCATGTTGCTTGATACAACAATCCTTTCAATGACTTTGACTAGTATGGATAGCAGATCTATAGTTTTCTGAATTGTACTCCTGCCTATTTGTGAAGATAGGTTTAAACATAAGGGAGGAGAAATATAGAAGCCCCAACCTCACAAGCTGAGGATAATGAAAGTCCCTTAGCAATGGAACTCATAAGGAATCCTTCCTTCTAGATTGGATAGTCAGGTACTGCTGGCTGTGTTTCTGAAGGTCCAAAGCCTTGAGGGGTTTTAAAGGTGAGAACCTTGATTGCACCCGAGGTCAGCATGTAAGAAGTACAGCACTTGCAGTAGTGACATAGCTTTAGCATTACTACCTCCTAAAGTAAAGGGAGAAGTGACCCTTAATATTGTTCATTTGTGGTCCTGTACTTTAGAATCAGCTCCCTCTGAAAGGCAGGCCAGCACCATCCTTGTTGCCATTCTGGAAATTCTGAAGATGAAATTATTCTGGAAACCATTGGGAGAAAAAGAAGTGTCGCCATCTGAGCTTGTTGCATTTTGCACTTCATTATTTTATTCTTTGATTTTATGTTATTCTTTGGTATATGCATTATGCTTTATTGATGTAAACCACAAGGAGTCAGTATGGCTTATGGTAATATA
The DNA here is from genome assembly GCF_964273705.1 of Natrix helvetica. Classification (NCBI taxonomy): domain Eukaryota; kingdom Metazoa; phylum Chordata; class Lepidosauria; order Squamata; family Natricidae; genus Natrix; species Natrix helvetica. The sequence continues at coordinate 43,582,417 of NC_138548.1, forward strand.
AAATGAAATAAGTAAGTAAATAAAAGTTATAAAGGAAATCTTAGGCAGTGATTCCCATGAATTTCAAGTGTAGATTAAGCTTTTTAACTTTTTTTTGAACAGTGCACTTGAAGTGTTAGCCTGATTCACATAAATAACTTTCTCCAGTTATTAATCATTTATTTTCATTTTTCATAGAAACCAATGTTAGTTAGCTCAGCATCAAGGACCGAATTGTTTTACAGAGGAAAAACTCACACTTTAAAGTTGGCAACTTTAGAGAAGAAACAACAGAGATGAGGGAAGGTGATAGGCACAAAACTGAAAAAATAACAGAATGAACAGAGATTGTAGAGACAAAAATGATTAAGATGAAAGTGTTTAAACTCTGTATTGTACGGTTATTTTATTAATCCAGATATACACAATTTCTAATAAAGTGCGGAATGAGTCAATGAGTGTTTTTAATTGTTTTTCTGCTATGGATGCCTACAAATATTTCTCAAGCTCTGGTTTGTCTTTGAATTATGATTTTGAAGGACAGACTTGCTCTTGTTTAGTTTCACAGAAGGTAACTTGAAATCTACTTCTTGCTTTTGAAATTCTTTGGAGCTTCTCAGCCCTAAAGTTGTACACCTCCTTTTTAGTAAGAATGAATAGCCTGAGTAAACTCAGAGTATTTTGCTCTCGAAAATCATAGTACAGTAAAGCCTACCAAAAACACTCCAGCAAGGCTACCATTATGTGAACTGGTTATAAAGACTTCCTGAAACAGTGCATATGTACTGAGGAATTGGCATCAAAAGCAAGTGACAATAGCAGGAATAGGAAAAAGTACCCTTCAGGAAAAAAATGTATTGCTAGGCTGAACCATTGCTGCTCTCTGTGCTACCATGGTGCACATTCTAGAAAGCAAAATCGTTGGTTTTGTGCGAGCTCAATTGTCACAGTATAAGATATATATGAAAAAGTGTTTGTTTCTCTGAATTCCACAGTAATTTACTTGGTGGCATAAAACTGACTGCATGTCACATTAATTGGTAAGAATGTCTTTGGCTAAATCATAGCCAGGAAAACTTTGACAGTGGTCTGAACTCTGAAGAGAAAGTTAAAGGAGTTGGAAGGAAGGGAGTGGTATGAGAATTTTGGAGACAGATTAAGAAGATGACTAGCAAATTTTGTTGGCTTTAGACAGTTTGGTTGTTGAAAATCTGCAGATTCTAGAATGAATGAAAAACCATTGAAGAACTGTTCAGGATGAGGGACGATCAAACTTTAAAGGGTCTGAGATCAAAATGGATAAAGGGACCTGATTATAATATAAAATTGTGTATTTTTATCATTTAAGGCAGCATGATTTTATGATTCTAATATACTTACCTATTTAACCTTTATTTTTATATTATTCTGATAATTGTAATTTTGTTGTATTGTTATATATTGAACGTTGTGCTTGTAAGCCTCTTAGATTGTAACTGAAGAGGTATAAAAGCATTCCTATAACTAAATAAAATGTACATTTAACAAGAAACTGCAAGCATTTGAGGATTTCTCATGAAAATGCTGTAAATGCTTAATTTCATGGATCATGAGTCAGCAGACTTTACATACAATAGGGAAAAATCTGAATTTCAGGCAATAATGGGCTTCGCTCTGGAAAGTGTTTGCTGTTTCTTTTTTAAAATCAGGTATGTTTCTGATTTATACTTCACATTTGAGTTCTGCGTGAATTGGCAATCACAAGTATTTGTATATGGGGTAGTGTTATAAACAGATGTCTTAAATATGACTTAAATCTGAGCAGTGAAGAAAGAATAAATTAAGTGCAGTTTAAACAGAATTGGTTAAAAAATAAAATCAAGAGTGCTTATTGCACACATTTATGGCACAACAGAGGTAAAAAAGAAAAGCACATATTCATAAAACAAAACATAAAGTCAAGAAGTATATATTGTTGAATAATCTAAATGTCTCCAGGGGAAAAAACTGAAATTGCGGAAGAAAGAGTTGAAAACGGCATCAGCCAGTCATGGAGTTGCCCAGTGTCATCCTCACTGAAATGCATAATCTCTGCAGATACCATAACTATCAATAAGGTGAGTCTTTTCATGTAGTCCCAAAGGTGCTTTTTCAAGAGTCACCTGGCCTTTCTGGTTTTTCTTTGAAGATGTTTCGCTTCTCATCCAAGAAGCTTCTTAATTTAGTTCAGCTTAGTTTAGTTTACTTTATTGTCATGGCACCTTGTACAATGAAATTAAATGTGATCTTCAGCATACAATGACAGTTCAGGTTAAGGAATCATGTGCAGTCATTAAGTACTACATCAGGTGGTGGCTGGTTTCCTCATTGACTTGACTTATTGGAAGCTGGCAGTGAAGATCACAAGTGGTGATGATGGGACTGTGGGAAGCAGCTTCTTGGATGAGAAGTAAAATGTCTTCAAAGAAAAACCAGAAAGTCCAGGTGCCTCTTGAAAAAGCATCTTTGGGACAACCATGACCTGAATGACCGAATCTCCATAGACTTCTCATGTATTGTATGAGTATCTTTGAGGGCTCATTCTTTTGGTTGTTTAAGGGACTTTAGTTCTAATGGACACCTAATTTCTCTCCCTTCAAAAACCATTACAGGTAGTTTTCAACTTATGATTGGTTTCTTAACAATTGTTCAGATTTACAATCAACCACCCAAAAGGTACTCATAACTCAGTTTTAAAGTTCTGATGGCTGGGCTCTGTCCCCCATGATCACGTGATTACATTTTGGCCACTTTTACAGCCATTTTCAGCATCCATGGTCATGTGACCTCAATTTACAACATTACTGCAGTAAACTGATATATTCTTCCAGTTTTGGGATAAATATGCCCCATAGCAAAGAATGGGTTCTGTTAGCGACCACAGCAGTCTCTTAAGATGTGTGGATTCATTTAACAACCATGATAATTTGTTAATGATCACCACAAAAAAGGTTGTAAAAATATTGTCAGTCATGTCATGACTCACTTTACGACTGTCACAACTTATAACCACAATGGGCAGGCAGTACATAACAGTTTATTGTGCATTTACTTTACAAGAACATGCAAACTCATGAATTTGCAAACTCCATCTCAATACTGTTTTATAGATTTCTTTCTGTATATGTGTATACATATATTTAAAATAGACCTCGTTCTCATTCTGTTTCTCCAGTACAAAGTCTATCGCAAGTGGCTGGGAAAGATATACCATAAAACTAAATGAATACATTCCTGGACCCAACTTGCACCATTCACCTTCTTCTGCAAAGAAAATTTTATCATGATGCCTCTACTTGCCGTGACAGCCCAACACTTTCCAAGCTGGAACAAGCACATTGCCTAGTCCACCACTGAGCCTAAAACTGTAAACAGCTGTGGATCTTTGTAGTCATTAACAGATTCCTATTGAGTGGTACAGAAGTCTGAATTCACAAAGGGAAATGGACTTGGCGCAGAGCCTAATTGTGTTACTTACAAGTTTTAAAATAGGGTATCTGATGATGGGCCAACAACCCTGTTAAGCCTAGTTTTGTTATGTTTTTTCACTCATGCCCTGCATTTCCCAATCCAATACATATTGCTAGAAAGTGAAGCGTTCTCAGCTGTCCGCTATGGATACTGGGGAAGGGGACAAACAGTAAAAGCATAAAAAGATATTCAGCCAAGAAACAATCCTGTTTTAATAAAAAATAGGATCTATCAACTCTCAGTTCTCTGATTCAAGGTATTCATAATGCAACAAATGTAAAAATAATCCTTATGTTTATTTATTTAGGTGTCAGAACCCTGATATTTCTAGTAATGTTATACTCAGATCTTCTCCACAATTCCTTCTCACACAATGAGGCGGGGGGCAGGAAAAAGGGAGCACTATACGGGAGTTTCAGCTCCCTACCACTAGAATCCAGGGAAGCAGGATGACAAATATCCATCAACTGAAGTGGGTGTTGAACTAGAAGACCTCCAAGGTCCCTTCCAACTCTGGTATTGTATTGTATTGTATTGTATTGTATTGTATTGTATTGAAGACCTGCTGTCCTCACCAACTTTGTTCTCAAAACAGTTCAATTATTGCCATATTCTGATTCCATAAAACTGGTCTTCAGAGCCACTCCTCCACAAGTTTCTGAGTACCTATTTTTGTGCACCTTAAGTGAAATGGCTGGCTGGCTGGCTGGCAAATAAATAAATATAGCCTAGCAAACAAAATGTCTTATCTCCAGTTCTGATCCTGGCTATTTTAAAAGCTGCTTTCAGAAATTGCAATCTGAATTGATGTAGTTTGGATACAGGATTGGGTGAATACTGAGTCTAGACAGAGGCCAATGCAGGATTTGATCGTTTCTTCTACTGTTCCTTGACTTTCCCATCATTGCAGGCAGGTGATGAAATGCCATTGTATGGATTGGTTTTCCTAGTCTTCTGTTTTCTTTTAGAGAATGCCTCCCCTCACTAGTCCCCTATCTTTGCTTTTCTTTGAAGGTGGCCTGTCCCAGCCTTCTTTAACATTATATAATCCCAACATTTCTCCTTTAATTTCATTCATTTATATTGATTGATTTAACATTTTGCCAACATTGCTTCAAGGAACTGTGTCTGTGAACCAATTAAAGCATCTTTAATCAATTTCTCTCACAGATGTTTCAAGACTCCCAGTCTCACCTCAGCTCTCAGTCTCTTAAACTAGCCTTGCTGTCTACTCACCTGTACCGCCCCACTTTCAAATCTTTCCAACCTAAACACATAACACAACCCAGCATAATCACAACAGAGCTTCTCAAACCACACCATACACCTCCATTGCCATCCTTAAAAATAATGGATGGGAACTGCTTTTGCGATGGGCTAGGAGTGGGAGGAGAATGGGTTCCCTCCATTTTTGCAGTCCAGAAGAGGTGGATGATCTGTACTGGAAACAAGCTAAGCGCAGATATTTGCAGCATTTATCAAATCTTTTATGTTTTTAAAAAAGGTCAAAGAAATATGAACACCAATTGAGGTACAAACCAGGAGACCGTGAGTTATTGTGAAGCTGGATGACACTGAGCCAGTCACTGACTCTCAGACCTAGGAAGAAGACAATGGTTAACCACTTCTGAAAAATCATGTCAGTAAAACTTCAGATATGAAAGCCCACATGCACACACAAACCAAGACATGCCTTAGCATGATATCACACTTGAAGATGAACTTTGAATCAATCTATTATCCTTAATTGATGTATAATACTCCTATGGTTTAACATGAGATATCATTTTCCGACGGTTCTTCTTCTCTTTTAAAAGATTCAAGACAGAGGCAATTATTGAGAATTGTCTTGTTTTGCTTCAAAATGTTTTTTTTTTACTTATGAAATTGTACTTAAATTATTTGGAAAAATGAGATAAGGAAGGCCTAAAGTAATTTATAAAATTATATATATATATATATATATATATATATATATATAATGTGTGTGTGTGTGTGTGTGTGTGTGTGTGTTACAACCCCTGGTATGCCCAGATGAGAGGTAAATAGCTTGAAATAGATCTATACTAGTCTCCCTTTATTTATTTATCAGTACAAATACAACATATACAGTGGGGCAAAAAAGTATTTAGTCAACCACCAATTGTGCAAGTTCTCCCACTTAAAAAGATGAGAGAGGCCTGTAATTGGCATCATAGGTAGACCTCAACTGTGAGAGACAAAATGTAAAAAAAAGACCAAACAATCACATTGGCTGATTTGGAAATAATTTATTTGCAAATTATGCTGGAAAATAAGTATTTGGTCAGTATCAAAAGTTCATCTCAATATTTCGTTATATATCCTTTGTTGGCAATGACAGAGGTCAAACGTTTTCTGTAAGTCTTCACAAGGGTGGCACACACTGTTGCTGGTATGTTGGCCCATTCCTCCATGCAGATCTCCTCTAAAGCAGTGATGTTTTGGGGCTGTCGCTGGGCAACACGGACTTTCAACTCCCTCCAAAGGTTTTCTATGGGGTTGAGATCTGGAGACTGGCTAGGCCACTCCAGGACCTTCTTACGAAGCCACTCCTTCATTGCCTGGGCAGTATGTTTGGAATCATTGTCATGTTAAAAGACCCAGCCACGTTTCATCTTCAATGCCCTTGCTGATGGAAGGAGGTTTGCACTCAAAATCTCACAATACATGGCCCCATTCATTCTGTCCTGTACACGGATCAGTCGTCCTAGTCCCTTTGCAGAAAAACAGCCCCAAAGCATGATGTTGCCACCCCCGTGCTTCACAGTAGGTATGGTGTTCTTTGGATGCAACTCAGCATTCTCTCTCCTCCAAACACGACGAGTTGTGTTTCTACCAAACAGTTCTATTTTGGTTTCATCTGACCATATGACATTCTCCCAATCCTCTTCTGGATCATTCAAATGCTCTCTAGCAAACTTCAGATGGGCCCGGACATGGACTGACTTAAGCAGGGGGACACGTCTGGCACTGCAGGATCTGAGTCCCTGGCGGCGTAGTGTGTTACTGATGGTAGCCTTTGTTACGTTGGTCCCAGCTCTCTGCAGGTCATTCACTAGGTCCCCCCGTGTGATCCTGGGATTTTTGCTCACCGTTCTTGGGATCATTTTGAGTCCACGGGGTGAGATCTTGCGTGGAGCCCCAGATCGAGGGAGATTATCAGTGGTCTTGTATGTCTTCCATTTTCTAATTATTGCTCCCACAATTGATTTGTTCACACCAAGCTGCTTGCCTATTGCAGGTTCAGTCTTCCCAGCCTGGTGCAGGTCTACAATTTTGTTTCTGGTGTCCTTTGACAGCTCTTTGGTCTTCACCATAGTGGAGTTTGGAGTGTGACTGTTTGAGGTTGTGGACAGGTGTCTTTTATACTGATGACAGTTCGAACGGGTGCCATTGATACAGGTAATGAGTGCAGGACAGAGGAGCCTCCTAAAGAAGAAGGTACAGGTCTGTGAGAGCCAGAAATCTTGCTTGTTTGTAGGTGAACAAATACTTATTTTCCACCATAATTTGCAAATAAATTATTACCAGCCCTAGCCAACAAATGAACACCACCCACTACCCAAGCCGTTACAATACAAAACAACAATGCACATACAGCTAGCACCAATCAGCACCAATCTACCAATCATGATACAACCACACAACCAATCACTCCACTTACTGAAACAAAGTCAGCACCCCATCCCCTCCCACCAAGATTTACAGAAAGACAGCAGCTCCGTTCCCATTTTGAGCCCAAGCTTGAAGATGGCAGGTGAGATCCTGCCGAAACGTTATATATATATATATATATATATATATATATATATATATATATATATATATATATATATATATATATATATATATATATATATATATATATATATATATATATATATATATATATATATATATATATATATATATATATATATATATATATATATATATATATTCTGATATTGCATACTTATTTCAGAACATACATCTAAACTGGCAGTTTTTAAATAGCTGATAAAATAGCTACACTGTAGATTTTGGTTGTAACTCCAAGCATATGTCTAATGACCATTATATGTGACAATCTGAAGCAGGAAGTAGAATGTTTGGATCATACACATTTTACTTTTTTTTCTATTTCTTTGGTCCATCGAGAGAATTCACACACCTTAATTAAACAAATAGTCCATATTCTAAGCATGTTTTACTTTGGTTTTCCATGTGGGAGACAGGAGAACTTTCATTTTGGACGAGACATACAGCAATATACCGAAGCACAAGTTAATTACACATCTGTTTTCTAACACATGGCATCCAGTGTCTCTCACCTCCTCAGCCACTCTTTATTTATAGAACATTCTCTCCCTGTTTTTAAAATAGATCTGAAGATATCACTTTTCCAAACAAGATCCTGCCAGGGGTGGGTGAATCAGTCTATTTTAAATCTATGTTAAGTCTGCTCCATCGTGTTCATGAGTGAATCTGCTGTATTTTTAAGGCTGTATAAACATTTGCATTTAAAGAGAATATTATGTATTATAAAATATATTTTCAATCAAATTATATATTTCTTAATACATTTATATGAACATATCAATTTATAAATGTGCTTTTCCTAAAGTAACATGTTTTATGTAATTTGATACATTTACACAGCAATTCTATTACCATTTACCTGGGACTAAGTTCCTTGATTTCTGTTCAGGTACAAATTGCACTGTTGAACTGCCAAAAGAAATTGCAACATTTAATGAACTTCAAAGATCTGATGGATGATGAATTTTTGTATTTTAACTTGGAAGAAACATATCAGTTCTCTTTGAACTCAACTGACTCACTTCAACAAAATCAGCCTCATGGAGTGGTTGATGCAAAATAATAATAGTAGTAGTAACAATGGTGCATTGGACTATCTACGAGAAATACCGTATGCCTTCAAGCAAGAAGTGATGGGACCACAAAATAGAAAACCAAGAAGCTAGAATGCTGAGACTTCATGACTGAGACAGACAAGCACCTGCCACGTAATACTCCAGATTTAACAATTGTCGATCATAAAGACAAAAAGAAGTGTGGATAGTGGATGTTGCAGTCCCTGGGACAACATAACAGAAGAGAAAGAACTGGAGAAAATTACAAAATAAAAAGACCTGCAAATATAAATAAAACAAGTTGGCATAAGAAAGCAAAAATAGTACCAACAGTATATGTACCTTAGTTGCAGCCCCAAAACAACTTGACCACCAACTGAACCCCATCAGCATTGACAAAATCATCATCAGTCAATTACAAATGGCAGCTTCACTGGGAACAAGTTACATCTTGCAACTATAACACCTTCAGAAAACAACATTTACCTACCCTAATTCCTTGCAAGAAATTGATAGGTGGATAAAAGTTTCAAATCCACTCAAAACCTCTGGTTGACTGTGCGACAAGCCATGACAATAATTGGATCTGCATTACACTACAACAATACATTAAGATATCCTAGGTTCTTGGGAAGAACTTGATGCCAGCTAAAGAACTGGGAGATGTGACTTCACGTTCTGAGAATAATAATAGAAAGACCTGCATGTAAATTACCACACTGAGCTGAAATGGGAAATATAATAGCAATAGAAGTGTTATAAACTGCTCCATAGTGCTTTACAGCACTCTCAGACCAGTTTACAAATGTCAGCATATTGCCCCCAATAATCTGGGTCCTCATTTTACTTATCTCAGAAAGATGGAAGGCTGAGTCAACCTGAGCCAATCAGGACCAACCCCCTGGCAGTGGGCAAAGTCAACTTGCAATACTGCATTCTAACCATTGTGCCACCAGGGCAGAGATGGGATTCACTTACCTTCTCTACCAGTTCGCAAATGTGAGCGCACACCTTCTGTGCATGCACAGTGCTCACTCATTACATCAGGGCGAGTGGGCAAAGCCTCCCGCAGCCACCGCTACCAGTTCACCTGAACCGGAGAGAACCAGCTGAATACCACCTCTGCACCAGGGCTCCTTGTATATAAGTAAAGTTGTATAATTATTCTCTAATTCTTCAATAATTTTGAAAAATAAAGATATAAAATGTTGAAGAATAAGGATCTTATCAAGTCATGATTAATTTCTGGTGATTACATGAGCGCATCCATGTTGTTTTCTTACCAATAGAAGCCATGATTTGTCATTGTATGGGAAATTTTGGTGGTTTTCCTGCTTAACATTCAAGATTAGCTAAAGGCAGTTAGGTAATGTTACCTACTGTACACCAGGTTATATAATTCTTCCTGCTTCACCTTCCTGTCCTTTCATGCAGCTCTGCCTGTTTCAGCTTAATTACATTTGTAAGATTGCCAGCATTTATAATGCTCAAGTTCTTAGGTCTTTCATAACCATACGGAGAAGTGACACAAAAATACCCAACATGGCAGGTGGGCAGACAACAGAAGCCGCATGGCCATTCCCTACTGATGGAGAACAGACTTGTGTATATCCTGTACAGCCTGTCCTGAACTCCCTAAATCAGCCTGTTGCCCTCAGTGTTGAAATCGAATTCAATTGGTGTCCAGTTTGTTTCTTCGTGTGAATAGCAATGTGTGAAACTCATCCTCAGTTAATACATATTTTACTTCAACATCACAGCAATGACTGTGATGGCCTACCACGGAGATATGGGATGCCACTGAATAATATTAATTGGAAAAAAGCCAAGTTATCTTCAACCCATATGGTCAGTGTAGAAGTATAGTGAGATGGATTGTTACTAAGCAAAATGTGAAAAGACAAAGAAAATAAAAGAGGGGCGGGATAGACATCTTGTCTTCTCTCATCAAGGGGAAACTGATTGAGATGGTCTCGATTCATTTTCATTGTAGCAATTCATAGCACTATCCAGTGATTGCTGGGTTGTAGGCTTGATTGAACAAGCTCAACCTGTTCTGAGAAATCTTTGTCAGCTTTCTATACCTACCTTCTAGATATATTAGGTATGCAGCAGTGGTGAAATTCAATTTCATTTTACTACTAGTTCTGTAGGTGTGGCTTGATAGGCATGGTGTGGCTTGGTGGGTGTGGCTTGATGGGCATGGCAGTGGAAGGAAACTGCAAAATCTCCATTCCCACCCCACTCTAGGGGAAGGATACTGCAAAATCTCCATTCCCACCCCACTCTGGGACCAGCCAGAGGTAGCATTTGCTGGTTCTCTGAACTACTCAAAATTTCTGCTACTGGTTCTCTGAACTACTCAAAATTTCTGCTACCGGTTCTCCAGAACCTGTCAGAAACTGCTGGATTTCACTGCTGGTCTGCAGTAATTATTACTTCTAACACACACAAAATAGAAATTGCAGGCCTATTAAATCTAAAAGTGCCAGTTTAGGGAAAACAGACTAACATCATTTGGGTGTATCCAGAACTGCTCAGTTGTATCTTTTACTGTGGTTGCCACCATAATAGTATCATTAATGCCACTACTGTTTACCTGCTGGCATCAGATTAGCATGTGTAGTAGATTCACACTTAAGAGGAACATTACCAGCAAGCATTAATGGTAGATGTGCAAATCTTGTACCACTTGTACCCAGTTGGGAACGTAATTCTATTGCATAGATAGGCTGGCATTCCAGCTCAATTTGGCCTCGCTTAGCTCCCATCAAATATTTTGGCCTTCACTGAAGGATAGGTCATGTATTTTAAGGAAAACTGTTTTTTTTTTTAAAAGCATTTCAACAATCTGTCATGTTTGCTGTATAATTTTTGCTGTAGATTATTTAAAAAGGCACACTTTGTTACTGGTATAATATTGACGTAACAATATAAGTTTTAAAAGGTAAACTGGAAGATTGGAAAAAAAGAGAATAAAGTATTTGGGGACTTGTCAGCCACATTACCTATAAGCTGAAGAAGCAGTTACTTGAGAGGTATTTTTCTACCCTATAGGATGTATATAGCAGAAACACCTAAAAGTGATTGTTTTAAGCATCATCCTGTTGCCCCATCTGAACACTGCCCTCCCCAGAGAGATTTTTCTGGCACCTATACTATAAACTGTTGAGAGCAAAGTATGCAGTCCTTGCTCTTTCAAGCATTTGAAGAACCATTCTTCTATTCTCTGATGGTTGACCTAGGGACCAAATGGGGGAGTTCCATGCTGGAGGTGGCTGCTGGATTGATGGCAAACTCTACCTCCCCCGTTTCCTCTCTGCTCCCCATTGATGTATTCTCAATGTTTTCTTTTTTCATGTTTTTATTGTTCTATTATTTTACTTCTGCTTTGTTTGCACTGTTTTTACTTTTTATTGTTGTAAGCTGCCTAGAATAGCCCCATGGTGAGATAGATGGCAAATAAATGTAATAATAATGAAAATAGAAAGACTGGCAAAAGAAAGCAAATGTAGTACCAATAGTAATAGGTACTTTAGGTGCAATCCTAAAACAAGCGGAGCACCATTTGAACACCCACTGGCACTGACAAACTCACCACCAATCAATTGCAAAAGGCAGCTTTACTCAGAACAGCTTACATCCTACGACAATATCTCTAATACAATTAAACATCAACATCTGCCTATCCCAGGTCCTTGGAAAGAATTCAATCATCATCCTCTTTTAATGACCCAATAACCCCTTGCAGTCTGGACAACTGAATGGAGCAGTGAGTTTACTGGCTGGTTGCCCTTCCTGTTACCAATGCAGAGTTTTGTTCAGCAGATAAATTTCATTGTGCCAAGAGACAGAAATATCTGCCTCTACCTAGGATCAAACTCACAGCCTCCTAATTATGAGGCGAGAGCTCCACCTCTAGGCACTGCACCACTCATTAAAAAGGTGAATAAAAATGTCAAATCTAGTTTGAATATCTGGCTGTGTGGTGAACAAGCAAACAACAACAACAATTCCATTGCAAAAGGCAGCTTTACTTAGAGCAGTTTACATCCTGTGATGATATCTGTAACACCATCAAATATCTATATTTGCCTATCTCAAATCCTTGAGAAGAATTTGATAGATGGGCAAAAAGGCCAAATCCAGTCTGAACATCTGTCTGATTCAGCAATGAACCAAAATTCTTGGATTTTCATTTAGGATTATCTTTTCAGATGGTGATGTTTATCCACTGTATTGTTAGTTGATGGATTGATTGTTTGACAGTTTACCATAGTTTTGTTGATTGCACTTCACTTTGGTAAATTTCCTTGGGAATAATGTGTTATAATAAAATAAGGAGCTGAAAGTTCAGGAGGTTAATATGGCCCCCACAGAAACATTAGAAGAGCTGTTGAAAAATCTGGATGGTAATTATAGCTGCATGATTGAAGCCCTTCTCTTTTAGCATGCACTGTGCATGGGACATATATCAAAAAGGGATAATGCTTCAATTGCAGAGTTCTTTTTGCTCTTTGACGTCTTGATTCTTTTCACATTCCCCTCAACATTCTCCCATGGGTGCCTTTTCTAAATCTCACAACCAATGTAGTTCTGTATTTCAAAGAAGCTTCCAAAATTTAAGAATACTATATAATGGCACCAGTATTTCAGGATAAGAGAGTTGGGAGGGACCTTGGAGGTCTTCTAGTTCAACCCTCTGCACAATCAGGGGACCCTAAACTATTTCAGACAGGTGGCTGTCCAGTCTCTTCTTCAAAGCCTCCAGTGATGGAGTATACACAATTTCTGAAGACAAGTATACACAATTTCTGAAGGTTCATGGTTCTCACGGTTAGGACATTTTTCTTAGTTCTATGTTGAAATAACTACTTTCAACACTGAGGCTGAGGAGTTCCCTTCAGGAACCCAAACACATACCCAACACACACATTACAAAATAGAGGATTTTGAAGAAAAACGTGAAAAGAGGTCAAGAAACAAACCTCCTTTTTTTCCTTGGCAGTCCCCGCCATTATTTTATAAGTGTATTGTATGTCATGTATTTTTCCTGTGCAGAACCAGATTATCTTGATTTTGACATTTCTGCCAAATTTTGAGTCTAGCAAAATTGTAGGCTATTCACCACAAGGAGCCATTGCTATACCTGTTTCCAGCTACACTTATCTGTATTCATTTTTATTTACTACAGTGCCATAACAGGATAATCTAAACAAAGCCGCGAAGCAGCCCAATCCACAAGGAAAGTAGCAAAACAGAGCTTTTTTGCTGAACCTCAGTGACTTTTTTGCTAATTGGTGATGGCAATGAATATTTCAAACATCCTCTGAAAAGGAGATATACTGTATATATGCCAAAATTACTGAGGGAAGGAGTTCCAAAGGACAGATGATACAATATAAAACACCCTGCTCTATCAAGGTCACAAATGACGTGGTTAGAAGTAGATTTCCTTTGGCAATGTTTCTTTTTTTCCCTCCTGAAGGTAATGGAAGATATATCTTTCCTTCTTTAGTTCTTCTTTCCTTTCAAGCCAATAAATATTTTTAAAGGGATTTATTTTATCCCTATCATACGGTGACCTATCAAGGTAATGAGTGAAAGAAAAAAATGCATATTCATTCATCAAGCAAACGTGAAATACCCCATTTAGATTGTGACAGGCAATATCTTCCATTATGTAAAGTACTTTAAATATATGCCTGATTGTCAGGTTTCTGTTAAAGGAAGAGGCGGGTTACAAGTGGAAATCTGATTGACAAGTCCACCAAAGACTCATTAATTAATGTGGTGGCAGCAGTCATAAAGAATGCTGGCAAGGAGCCAGGTAATGTTCTTTGTCTGCTTTTGGTACAGGTGTGAAATGACTGACAATAGATTTTAGATAGTGGGAGTGTTCATTTCAATCTTCCAGAGGCCTTAAGCCAGGAGGGAAACAAAGCCCAAATGTTTAACCACAGAATACTAGAACAGAGACAAAATGTCCCATATTTTTTTTTTCCTGAGAAAATTCCTGAGACTGTTTTTCTTTAAAAAAATCACTTTTCTTTTTTTTTTTTTTTTGCTTAGCTCGGAAAAAGAAAGACCACTCTGAAGAAGGTTCGTATTTATTTCTCTAGACATCTGGCATTGCTTCTGCCCTTCCTACTCTTCAAGGATTGACACAAAACTGGAGACCTTTGCAGGATGTAAACTGGCTACTGTATTACTGTTAGTTCTAATGGTTACGGTTCAGCCCAAGAGATTTCCTGAAGAAATGTAATCCAATGTTAACCCTGGGTGATCTTGTCTGGACCTGGAACTAATGCCCAATGTTGAGTTTAACCTCCAAACATAATTACACTAATTATTTAACATCAAGAGTTTCATTCCTTATGATTGGTGGCAAATGCTCAACATCTAAACTTGTTTGTAATAAAACCTCATAGCTTTTTCTAGAAGATTGCAATGATTTCTTTAATTCAAATAATCTGCCATTCTTTACTTTCTTCTACTTCCTGCACTCTTGCCAAGTATAATTGTTTCTTTTAATCCATCATCCACAAAGTATATGAAATTCAGTTTGCTGATTTTCATCTCAGAGAACAGCCATCCTGCATTTGGCCCAAACTGATGGATTAATTATTCTTGCATTCCACAGTATTCTTAGTAATTTTGTCCAAATCCATCATTCAAAAGCATCTATCTTCTCTTTCTCACTCTAAACACTTGTCCACACATATTCTCTCTCTTCCTCTCTCTCCCTCCCTCCCCCTCCCTTTTTATCTCTCCCCTCCCCCAAAGCTCAAGACAAGATTGGACAATGATGTTATCAATTATCTGCAAAAATCTCAGTTTATTGTCATGGAAGCTAAATTCAGTCATCAATACAGGAACTGCTTGTACAAGATGACAAACCAAGGTTTTTTTTTAGTTTCCATGAAAGCATATACATTCTTTCTCTTGATTTACAATACGCAGAGCTACAATTTAGAAATAATACCCTGCAACCTATTTAGGATCTGTGTCCTCCAATTGCAGTATACCAGACATTCCTATGGGCCTGAGTTTGGATTTAGGTGTTTTTTTTTCATTTTAATAGCAGTTATATTGGACAGAAATCCACAAATTATTATAGTTGCATAAGACACTTGATGCCTTATGAGTCACAGAGGACTGATTTAATTTTACGTAGATTAAAGGAAAAGTGATGGGTTGATGTTTTGTTTTCTGGTACTAAACAAGTCTGGCTTATTAAAAGACTGAATTTAAAAAAGTGTCAAAAGGAAATTATGTGGTATGTTTTGCTATCCTGGCCAATATATCACTTCCTCACCTAGCTTATGATTTTTGAGTAGTTTCAACAACAGAATTTCAAAATATAAGAGAAAGAAAACCATGCTCTATGCAACACTTTTGAAAAGCAGTAGATCCCTAGGGGCTTCCTTAGCAGCTGACAAAACCTGGTAACCTTGTTTGGGCTTGGAACTAAGCATAGTCAAACCTCTTTAGATATTCAGGACTGTTCACTTGTCTAGGAATTGAAAACATTCCAGAAGAAGTTGGTGGCAAACTACATCTGTACTATTGCCAAGAAAACTAAAGTGATGTATCAATGAAAACTCCAGGAATCAATCTTGACTCAGGGGGTTCTTTCTTTCCTTTTGGTTAAATGTGCAGATTAGAATGCCATTATCCACTGGATTGGACTGTTCTTAGCCATTGCAACATCACCACCATCATCATTTTAGCCATTGTCTATCCATACACAAGAAAGGTGTCCAAGATGGTTTAAAGAACTATCACCCCCAATAAGCCTTCTTTCAGTCATTATTTTTTCACCAAGATAATAGCAAAAAGAATATTGAGAACATTAAATAATGCAGAGCCAAAGAAGCAAGCAGAATTCAGATGTGGCTACAGCACAATGGATCACATCCAGGTTCTTCAGCAAGTCATTGAAAGGCACAATGAGTACACCATGCATAGCTTTCATTGACTATGAAAAGGTGTTTAACTTAGTATTCCAGCAAACAATAATTAAGATGTAGAAACTGCTTACATAAACTTACTATAATCAATATATGAAAAAACAATTTGCCTTAGTGATCTCCAAGTGAAAATCTTCACCATTAAATTATATCAAAATGCATATTAGGCATATGTGGGACAAATTGCTTTAAGGAGGCACTCCTTTCTCCTATACCTTGATGAGCAAAGCACCTCTCAGAGGTACCAATTCTGCCCCAGGACAGAGGCAAGGTCCATATGCCTTGATTGGTCAATCTACTCTGCAGCATAAAAAATGCTACTGTAGTTGCTGCTAAGCAAGGTTAGCATGTGCTTACTTGATCAGGAGAGGGAACCTCTTGGATTTCCAAAGATTCTTCCATGGGGCAGGCAAATCACTGTCAAAATCAAGTGCTGTTTTGAAGATCTGTATTGTCTTAATATTAATTACTGAAAAGGGGTTCTATTTCAGTGCCTTTTCTGACATAAGATAAGTTCATTTTTATTATCATTTTTTGCTGTGAGTACACTGGCTCGCGTTAAAAATGAAATACTGTTACCTGCTCTCAAGAGAAAGTGTATATCTACTCAAACACATACACAACACACATATACATATGCTATATACATACCTAAATATATACCAGCACCATACATATAAATGCCTCGATAGATAGATAGATAGATAGATAGATAGATAGATAGATAGATAGGTAGGTAGGTAGGTAGGTAGGTAGGTAGGTAGGTAGGTAGGTAGGTAGGTAGGTAGGTAGGTAGATATTAATCAAAGTTCAAAATTCACAAAGTTGATGCTATATGGAACAAAAGAAAATAAACTGCTTATTTAAATGAATATGCATTTGAGAAGGTGCATTTTTGTTTTTTTTTAATTAAAAATGGATGCAAATTTTAGCTGAATGGAGAAGTAAAGCAAGTAGTGACATGGACCAGGAGTAGCCAGCTGCTCATCTCTCCATCTAGAGATGTCCCAAAATCATTAAGAGCCATTTTACCTCCCCCCACATCTGTCCCCTGCCAACTTTAATGTGCTTTATTCCTTGTCCTGCACATTTGTTAAAATAAGACCCTGTGTAGTAGAGATATTACATCTGAAGCAAAGGCAACATTAATGAATTCAATGTCAACCTTTTCAGCCATGTGATAGAAAAAGATTTTCAGTCATTTTAGGTTGGATTTATCCTGTTTGGAGGGTCACTCTTGTGCTCTTTGACGGTTAGAACCACTGGCATGCCCTTACCAGAAGGTGCAAACGTTAAATTAAACCTCAAAATGCCATTTATCTGATCCCCAATTAAAACATAATCTTTTTAGAGCTGTCGATAGATACTGGCTGGAATCAATAGAAGGGAAGATTATGATTGATAGTTCCCCAGTGATTCACAGTCAGAAAGGAAATAGATTGCTACTGTCAGGTCAGCAGGAAGGAAGCCTGGAGGAGTGAATTCAAGATCATCTTACCATTTAGAGCCAAAACTGAGACTGTAATCATTCCAATTTGTTTTAATTGGGAGAAATATTGCAAAATGTGAACTTTAACTAAATGTTCTGATAGCATTATCCAGACATAGACTGCAAATAATCCAGAATTATTCCCATTAAGACACCAGAAGTTTACAAACCTAGGATTTCCTAGGCAGGGACTCTAGACACCGAACTCTGAGAAGCATACAAGTTTAACATATTATTGTTTTATAAGTATTGGTGAATAAAAATGTAAGTATTGTTGGCATTCTGGATTAAAAGATTAGGAGATCTGTTCTTCATAAATCCTGAACAATTCTCTCTCTACTTCTCTCAACTCAAGAGTAATAGAAATCTGGACTGTAAGCAGTCAAACCTGAGAATGGATACATTACTGTTTAAGATATATCATATGTAAATAATCTTGCATGTTATTTCCCCATAATTATTTCAAATACACCCATTTAGAGTTTCTTTACTAGAAGCATTAAGGAGGTAAAATGCTTTAGAATACAAATAGCATGTCTAATGCTAAGTTCATTATCAATGCTTTCGTGTATGTGTGTGTGTGTGTGTGTGTGTGTGCATTTTAAAAGAGATTTTTGCATCTTCTCTCAGGGTTATTTTTAACTTCTTGAATCATATGCATTGGGATTGACCTTCAAAAGAGATTTAAATGGGTCTTATCTAAAAAAACAGTCTGCAAACATCTATAAATGAACACTCTGCCTCTTACACCTTTCTTTTCTGAGGCATAAAAGAAAGTGTCACACTAAAGTCAGCAAGGAACTTACATTAATAGGTTTCAAAGTCAAAATCTAATGCAAATCTCAGTGTTTTCTTGCAGATAATTTGAAGTCCAGACACATTTAGTTAAGAAGTATTTTTGTAAATGTTATCTATGTAATCTAACACAGATGATTTCAGGAACTGTGTTGATATTTGCAATAGATAGTTCATCTGTGCAAGGACAACACCATCAAGATGAAATGCATCTGTTGTTTAATTTACTTCTTTTACATTTGCTGTTTATTTACTTTTTTAAAAGATTCCATGCAATTTATAGCACACCACCAACTGTCTATAAATAATATTCTACCTTTGTAGAAAGGTCTTTATCTCTCCAGGCAGGAAAAAAAATGGCAGAAGTGTAGAATAAAGGAGCTCCATCTCTGTTAAGCTTATATAAGGTAATCGACTTTGTTAAAGGACATTTAGGTATTGTTTGATTTACATCTAGTGTCACATTAATGCATCAACCACGTAAGGTTCCACTTGTTTAAATATTTCATTTTAAAAGAAGCAGGAAGCTCATAACTTCATCAGCATCCACCCTTCCCTGACTGAAATAGATTCTCCAGTTTAATCTATTACACCCATGACTTGAAGTAAATGAAGTCTTCACCCTTTTTTCTGACAAGAGAATGGAGGCTGTCATAATACTTATTCCCATCAAAGTCGCCCTATTGTAGCTCCATCTGTGTGTTCTCTATTACAGTATTGTTTTTAAAATATTTTGAAAGAATTTTATTTTAAATGTGCAAGAAAGAAAAAGCAACTGGATATACATGAAACATTCGTGCTCCTTTGTTTTCCTATCAAAATACTTCTGTTTTATGACAGAAAAAAAGTTTATTCTTATTCCACAGCTAGCTTGATTTATGTTTGTTTGTTCACATTATCACACAGGTTGATGCTTCCTTATATTATATTTGACTATTGGCCATGCCATTCAGTCATGGCTTTTCTAAGGCTTCTAAGGCCTTTCAAATCAATCCTCGTGTTTTCCTACTCCTCTTTGAACATATTTCCCAAATATCTTGGCAAACTTAAAAAAAAACAGAGTGTATCCAATGAGCCACATATATGTATAATTCTATCATTTAAAGTCTAAAGGGATAAAAATGGATCCTGGAATAAAAAGTCAAGGTGTAGTTTGTTCCTGATCATGCAAAAGATAATCTGTACTGAAACAGGAGTGACACTATTTAGGTTGCATTGTACACTCAATTCCGCACTATACATATGTGCATATGAGTAGCAAGGAAGATATTTGAAGAATTTTTTAATGAAGGAACAAGATAATCTCTTGGTTGCTTTTTATATATAATTTATTTTATGTATTGTGTTTGTAATAGTTTTAATTGTTTTTATGTTGCTGCCCAAAGTCACTGGTTTGAAATGAATGAATGAATGAAATAAAAGCTGTTTGGAATCCATTTTGAACTTACTTTTTAAAGTGTCTCTTTTCCAGTGATTCCTTATAACTTTTCCCTTTTAGTTTGACATTGTTATTCTTCTTGATCTCTGTGTTCCTTGTGTTATTTTAACTTGCTGAATTACATTTTACATTGTTGTTTCTTTTGTATGCGTTTCTTTGGCTGACCTCCTTGCTGGGAACACTCTGTCTCTCAGTCAATCTATTCAGTTCCTTCTTGTCTTTTAGAAATCTTTTTTAAAAGCACATTTGTTTGTTTGCTTGCTTGCTTGTTTCAAAAAGCATATGCTTCATTTTATTACAATCTCCACCTTCTTTGTTCTCTCTTCCATCTTGCTCTTGTTCTTAAAGTTGCATCAATTTTTAAAAAGATTGTAAGATTTTGGCAGAGCTTTGTTTTTTAAATTGTTCTGCAGAGTACCTAGTTGTTAGAGGTACTTAATATATAATGAGTATCATTAATGTTTCACTAATAAGTAAGCACTGAAGCCTCTCTTGGCCCATGCTGTCCCTGCCAGTTATATATATCAGTATAGTACAGCAATAATGTAAATGCCCTGCTTGTCCAAACAGTAGGGAGTAGAAGTAATTCTGATGTGTAAAATTATTGCTGTGCCCTTTGACAGTAAGCATTTTAAATTAATCCTCTTCAGGCCAAGAGACTCCTTTTCACAAGACTATCCTGGTGCAACTCCCAGACACTGACATACTGGCATCCGGAATTCATGCATTTTTAAAAATCATATGAACTAGCCCTGAAAAGCATATTTTTGTACATGTATATACATAGAAACATATTGTTGCTTTTATGCATGACAGATTAACAAGACTTTAAAAGGAGAAGCTTTATATGTGTAGTTGGGAATTAAAGGATCAAATTCAAAATCTTGCCTTTTTAATGGCAAGAGTAAAAGGGCCATTGCACAAACTAGAAAATGATGTCCTGTTGAATCCAGAGGCAAGTTTCTGCTTACAATAAACTGTTATTGTAAAGCAGACCACTTCTGGTAATCCGCCATACTCACAAACTTCTAGTGAGCTTATAACCAAGGGCTCTGCTTGAGATTCTTCTCCATAATCTATGATTTTGACGATCCATGTGGACAATCATGATGGGTTTTCTTCTGGAAATCAAACAAAGGTCTATGGCATGGAGTACCAATTTTGGTTTATACAACTATTAAGCAAAAATTTACCATGCTATATTCAAAGAGCTGGACGTATGTTCAAATAACAATGCATTAGAAAGTTATCAGCAAATAGCCCGAGCCTGTAAAGATGAAGTGAGGAAAGCTAAGGCTCACAATGAAGAAAGGCTTGCCACAAAAGTAAAAATTAACAAAAAAAGCTTCTTCCAACATGTTAAAAACAAGAAAAAGGTTAAGGAAACAATTGGTCCATTGCTAGGAGAAAGTGGCAAGAAGGTGACAAGCAACAGGGAGAAAGCAGAACTATTTAACTCATGTTTTGCATCTGTCTTTACACAAAGGGATAAAACAGTCCAACCTATCAAAAGCAGCACCACAAAATTAGGAACACAAATTGAAATAGGGAAGAAAATGGTAAGTGAGCACCTGTCTACCCTAGATGAGTTCAAATCACCAGGACCGGATGGATTACACCCCAGAGTTCTGAAGGAACTAGCAGAAGAGATCTCAGAACCACTGAATTATATCTTTCAGAGATCCTGGAACACCGGGGAACTACCAGAGGACTGGAAAAGAGCTGATGTGGTTCCCATCTTCAAAAAAGGGAAAAAAATTAGATCCAGGAAACTACAGACCTATCAGCCTAACCTCAATACCAGGAAAGATTCTGGAAAAAATAATCAAGCAACGAATTTGCGAACACCTAGAAGCAAACAAAGTAATAGCCAAAAGCCAACATGGATTTGTCAAAAACAGATCATGCCAGACTAATCTTATTGCATTCTTTGATAATGTGACAAAATTAGTGGACCAGAGGAATGCCGTTGATATAGTTTACTTGGACTTCAGTAAGGCTTTTGATAAGGTAGACCATAACCTACTACTAGATAAAGTAGAAGAATGTGGGTTAGACAGCATCACCACCAGATGGATTGGTAACTGGCTGACCAACCGCACTCAACGTGTAGTTCTCAATGGAACTGCATCTACATGGAGGGAAGTATGCAGTGGAGTACCCCAAGGCTCTGTTTTAGGCCCAGTACTCTTCAACATCTTCATCAATGATTTGGATGAGGGAATAAATGGGGAACTCATCAAATTTGCAGATGATACCAAGCTGGCAGGAATAGCCAACACTCCAGAAGATAGGCTTAAGATACAGAAGGATCTTGACAAACTTGAACATTGGGCACTATCTAATAAAATGAAATTCAATGGTGAAAAGAGTAAGGTTCTACATTTAGGCAACAAAAACGGAATGCACAGGTACAGTATAGGTGATACCATACTCAATAGTAGTAACTGTGAAAGGGATCTTGGAGTCCTAGTGGACAACCATTTAAATATGAGCCAGCAGTGTGCAGCAGCTGCCAAAAAAGCCAACACAGTTCTAGGCTGCATCAACAGAGGGATAGAATCAAGATCACGTGAAGTGTTAATACCACTTTATAATGCCTTGGTAAGGCCACACTTGGAATACTGCATTCAGTTCTGGTCGCCACGATGTAAAAAAGATGTGGAGACTCTAGAAAGAGTGCAGAGAAGAGCAACAAAGATGATTAGGGGACTGGAGACTAAAACATATGAAGAACGGTTGCAGGAACTGGGTATGTTTAGCTTAAGAGAAAGAAGGACTAGGGGAGACATGATAGCATTATTCCAATATCTCAGAGGTTGCCACAAAGAAGAGGGAGTCAAACTATTCTCCAAAGCACCTGAGGGTAGAACAAGAAGCAATGGGTGGAAACTAATCAAGGAGAGAAGCAATTTAGAACTGAGGAGGAATTTCCTGACAGTGAGAACAATTAATCAGTGGAACAGCTTGCCTCCAGAAGTTGTGAATGCCCCAACACTGGAAGTCTTTAAGAAGATGTTGGATAGCTATTTGTCTGAAACGGTATAGGGTTTCCTGCCTAGGCAGGGGGTTGGACTAGAAGACCTCCAAGGTCCCTTCCAACTCTACTATTGTATTATTGTATTATTGTATTATCTTTCTGCTTAGGAATTAGGGAACTGAAGTCCAATATATCTGGAAAACATAAAGTTATTGAAGTTGCAGTAGAAATTTAGAAAAATGGGAGTTGTTACTATTCACTTATCAAATTAGTTTTGTCTCTGACTTGACCCCAGAATTCTTCACTGTAGATATAATAGTAGGAATTCTGTTTATTGCAATCCTGTCACATCTGTCGGGTCATGGCTGGAGAAGATTGCTGTATTTTTAAAAAAGAAGCAATCTTAGATAAGGGTTTTAATTAATCTCACTGTGGATTCCTCTGGGAACAAATATGGTTCTTTCACTCCCAGTGAAATTCATGGTGGCATGTATGCATCAAGCAAAGTCTGGCTAGAAGACTTCTCTTCAAACACCTGTATGATCATGAAAATGCATGGACCTTTGAGTGTACAAAAGAATATTACAGAATAAGCACTTTGTAGCCAAATGCTGTTATCATATGGGCTATCTTAACGGCTAATAATTCTGTTAAGAGAAGGGAAAACATTCTCAACCAATCCATACACTAAATTAATTCCTTTCTGCTAACTGTGCAGTGGTGGCAGTGATTAGAGTGCAGTACTGCAGGCCAACTCTGCCTGCAGCCAGGAGTTCAATCCTGAATGGTTCAGGGTTGTGACTCAGCCTTCCATCCTTCCAAGGTGGGTAAAATGAGGAGCCAGATTGTTGGGGGCAATATGCTGACTCTGTAAACCACTTAGAGAGGGCTGTAAAGCACTGTGAAATAGTATGTAAGTCTAAGTGCTGTTGCTATTGCTAACTGACCCAGCATTTTTTTCCAATGATGGTGATGATTATGATGATCTATGGAAATACAGCTGAATGAGAAATCTGTTGAACAAAACAGAGCAGATATTAATTATATGAAAATTCATAATTAGAATCCTTCCAGTCGTTCACTTGGTGCTACATTTAGCAAAACAGGTACAAGTGAGTAGAACCAAATCCATGAAGAACATTTAGATGCTTAAAAGTCCAGAAGGACAAATTTTGTTTATTAAGAAAGTTAAATTCCACTGCAAAGAGCTTGCCTTCCTGAGCTTTCTACCCTCAAACTGGGAAAAAAAAAGGGGTAAGGAAAGGAAGAACGTCATACATTAATCTTTTCATAGGAAGCAAGATGGAGTGAAGCTGAGCCACTAAATGTTTTAAAACTTTAATCAGGAGAAAGCAAAGCAGAGACAAAGTGGGGAACAAAGAGAAAGCCCCATCTTTAATGGTCAACGGACTAAAAAAAAATACAGGCAATTGTGCGGGAATATAAATATATTTGTTTATTCACTTGTTATTCATTTATTAATTCATATAAAAATTTCCTTCCACTTCCTGGAAATACTATTCAGAGATAATTAGTGCTTTCTAACATGCACTCTCTTTCTTGGCCCAGAAGGATGGGAAGACTCACTGAAAGGTATCTATAAGCTTTTGCTGCCTGTTTTTGCTGATAGTCTCACAAAAGACTGGTAAAGATCTGTATGTCTGATGGCATTTGGATTTTATGGGGGTCTGTTGATGTCAAGTTCTTATGCCAGTGTTATCTGTAAATTAAGTAAAAACATCTCAACAAGAAAGCAGCCAGGAGCCACACAATTTACAATTTAAACTGTGTATAAAATATTATGCAAGATTTCTTTCTTGTAGTAGTGGCAAAATTACATAGACTGAAATTCCAGCATAGCTTAATTCAGGGTAATAATTGATTTGGGTTTTCAGTATAATGTTGATAAGGTTAAGTTCCAGGCTTCAAGATTTCATATTAAGGCAAAATAGCAGAAAATCTATCTGGGTAGGTATGTGTGTTTTATTTAGATTGGTATATTTTGCTTCTTATTTAAATAAAAGTTTTCAGTAGTTTGATGAATAACATTGGTATAGAATTCCAGATAATGGTTGTTGGTTTATTTTGCCTTCGTATGCATACAGTTGGATACAGGGACCAAACAGAAAGAAATCAAGAGCCTAGTACAAGTAGTCATCAACTTGCAACAATTCATTTAGTGACCGTTCAAAATTACAATGGCATTGAAAAAGGGACTTATGACCATTTTTCACACTTATGACCATTGCAGCATCCATATGGACACTTGGCAACTGGCATGTATTTATGATAGTTGCAGTGTCCCAAGGTCATGTGATCATCTTTTGGGACTTTCTGACAAGCAAAGTCAATGGGGAAGCCAGATTCCCATAACAAGCAGGTTACTAATTTAACAACTGCAGTGACTCATTTTACAAATGTGGCAAGAAAAGTTGTAAAATGCTGCATGCCTTACTTAACAAATGTCTCACTCAGCAACATAAATTCTGGGCTAAATTGTGGACAAAAGTTGAGGATGTAAGTCGAGGACTGCCTGTAAATTATCCCCATCCCCCACCAAACCCCATGAAATTTAAACAGAAGAGCAACAAAAGTGTATTTCTTTATGGGATGTGACTTACTTTTAAGTTTTAAATCAAATTCAAGCAATCAAATTTTCAAAAGTTTGATCAACTGAGAAATAAGGATATTAAATTTGATTAAATGTGATTGCATTTGAGTGTGAGGACTATTCTTCCATTACTGTGTTGATTTAAAAAAAGAAAAAAGAATCGGAGCTCTGAGATAGAAAAGCTAAGTGTGGCAAGGAGAGAAAATGTGACAAAGTTTGCTTCCTTTTTTAAGAATGGAGGGACATATTAATTTCTTCCCAAGGAAATACAACAACTCCCATTTTCTTGACAAAACAGCCAATTAGAGTTGAGTCTTTTACAACACAATATTTTTAATATTTGTCTTTTTAATTATAGAACCAAGGCAAACTTCTTTTAAAACATCTTTTAAAAACTGAACAAGCAAAAAATACACAGCAGGAACCAGTTTTCAGGAAAATTAGTAAATATGTATCCCAGTGGGATGAATGTTGAAGAAATGTGGCTGGCCTAAGAATATTCACTCATTTATTATTACTATTTAAATGTTTCCGCCTCTAAAAACAATTCTGAATGCAGAAATTTTCACAAACTGAAAGAGGGTTAAATAGTAGCAGATTAATTTCACAGTTGGAGATGGTCTTTTAAAAAAATATATCAGCCACAATGTGTTGAATAAACCCCCAAAAACACCATTGCCCTGAAGGGGGGGGAAAACTGGGAACAATTTAGGAAACCACTGTGGATACAAACAGAAATATGTGTAAGATGCAGAAAATGGGTGAAATATCTAAGGAAGAATAACTGCAGAAAGTAAGAGACAAAACTTAAGCAAGGGAAATTAAAGCTAACAAAATTAGATGGAAATAGAACTGGTTGAAAAGTCTCCCATGAGTTATATGCTGATGGTTCTGATTTAAGTTGGATGGAGTGGCATAGCATTGGATATTGGCCTAGGGCAGGGGTCAGCAACCTGCGGCTCTGGAGCCGCATGTGGCTCTTTCATCCCTCTGCTGTGGCTCCCTGTCACCAGTTGGCTCCACAATGGATAGGGCTTCCGGGTAGGACAGGTAGAGGAAAAAGGCTGGGCTAGGAGGAGACTCTATGGTGGGGGAACTGGACTTCTGGTCAACAGAGGAAAAAGCATGCCATGCTAGGAGGAGACTCTATGGTGGGAGAACTGGACTTCCGGTCAACAGAGGAAAAAGCATGCCATGCTAGGAGGAGACTCTATGGTGGGGGAACTGGACTTCCGGGTCAACAGAGGAAAAGGCACGCCATGCTAGGAGGAGACTCTATGGTGGGGGAACTGGACTTCCGGTCAGCTCCAGTAACTGAGCGGGGGGCTTCCAGTTAGGACCTTTGTGGCTCTTTGAGTGTTTAAAGTTGCCGACTCCTGGCCTAGGGCTTATCCTGTTCAACATATTTATAACTGACTTGGATAAGGGATTAGAAAATATTGTCTTCAAATATATAGACGAACTTAAAAATAATGTATAGCAACACCCTTAGAGAACACCATTAGAAGAGAAGAGAAGAGAAGAGAAGAGAAGGGAAGGGAAGGGAAGGGAAGGGAAGGGAAGGGAAGGGAAGGGAAGAGAAGAGAAGAGAAGAGAAGAGAAGAGAAGAGAAGAGAAGAGAAGAGAAGAGAAGAGTTGGAAGGGACTTTGGAGTTCTTCTAGTCCAACCCCCTGCTTAGGCAGGAAACCCTACACCACTTCAGACAAATGATTATCCAACATCTTCTTAAAAACTTCCAGTGTTGGACCATTCACAACTTCTGGAGGCAAGCTGTTCCATTGATTAATTGTTCTCACTGTCAGGAAATTTCTCCTCAGTTCTAAGTTGCTTCTCTCCTTGATTAGTTTCCACCCATTGCTTCTTGTTCTACCCTCAGGTGCTTTGGAGAATAGTTTGACTCCCTCTTCTTTGTGGCAACCCCTGAGATATTGGAACACTGCTATCATGTCTCCCCTAGTCCTTCTTTCTCTTAAGCTAAACATACCCAGTTCCTGCAACCGTTCTTCATATGTTTTAGTCTCCAGTCCCCTAATCATCTTTGTTGCTCTTCTTTGCACTCTTTCTAGAGTCTCCACACCTTTTTAACTTGTGGCGACCAAAACTGAATGCAGTATTCCAAGTGTGGCCTTACCAAGGCATGATAACGTGGTATTAACATTTCACATGATCTTGATTCAATCGCTCTGATTATGCAGCCTAAATCAAATTTCAAATTTCAAATTTTTAATTTGTTAGCCGCTCCCTCTCCGCAAGGGACTCGGGGTGGCGTACAATAAAAATATACATACATACATATAGACATACAGATACACACATATACATACATATACATACATGGAGGAGGTAGTAATCAGACATAAATCACATTAATAATAAAATAGAAAATTAAAATTAGCCATTAAAATATCCCATGATAAAATACAATTTAAAAAGGACTGTCAGGAGGAGGATAAACTACGGTTGAGCCAGGCCAGATAATTGAAAGAGGTGGGTCTTGAGCTTTACACGGAAGGAGCGGAGATCGGAAGTAATCCTGATGTCAAGGGGGAGGTCATTCCACAGGGCTGGGCCCATCACAGAGAAGGCCCTGCTCCTGGGTGTCGCCCCCCGACACTGTTTAGCGGACGGCACCCGGAGAAGTCCCTCTCTGTGTGAGCGGATTGGTCGTAGGGATGTATGGGGCAGGATGCGATCCCGCAAATAACTAGGTCCTAGAACTGTGTTAGCTTTTTTGGCAGCTGCTGCACACTGCTGGCTCATATTTAAATGGTTGTCCACTAGGACTCAAGATCCCTCTCATAGTTACTACTATTGAGCAATATTATTATGGTTCATCACAGAGTTAGCTAGAGTTTACACTGGAATTAGCATTTTTGTCTACCTATCTTTACCAAGGACCTGATATGCACAGATTTTGTTTGACAGTGTTAAAGGTATTGTGACAGGATGTAAGCTGTTCCAAATACAGCTGCTTTTTGCAATTGTCTGATAATAATTTTATGAATCCTGATTTTCTCTTTTTCAAATATTTTCACTTTTGTTAAATTTGGTTTGTGTATCTTTTATTTCCTTTTATCAACATATAAATATACATAAATACATTACAATAATGCAATAGAGATCTTAGCATTAATTAGTTTCAGACTGAAACTACTGGCACATAACTCAACTTCATATGAAATACAGCTGTCCTCTTTTACTATGATATACTCAATTTTGGATATAAACTTAAAGAAAGTTATGCTTGCAATATAGATCTCCTAAATTGCTATTAATACTGACACTGAGTGTTAATACTTAGTGTTACATTTTACTTATTTTCAATTATTTAAGCTAACTAAAGAATAGAACTTTCACAATTTATTATTATGTTACATAAATGTTATGGCATTGAAATCTGCATTGAAATCAATGAATCAATATTTATAACATTACAAGGTGGGGGGAGAAAGAAAACTAAATTAAATTTAACTGGAGAACGTTTTTTCTTTGAATGCCATATACTATGAAATAAAACATTTTTCTTCACCCCACAATCACATTCTGACAAAATTCTCACTGCCTGTATGGTTTTAAGAGAACCATTCTCATTGATATCCCTTTTCCTTAGCATATTCAGCCAGACAAGAGAGAATTCTAAGTCATAATATGAACAGCCTTCTTCGTTTGGCCACAAGCCATGGAAGTTTCAAGTCAACTATAATTGAATGCAGTATTATAGGTGATACAATCAAGATCCGTAAAAGGATGGAGATAACTCAAGGTCTATCACCCTTCATAGGCCAGGCTCTGTTCCCTCCAGAGCAGGGGTGTCAAACTCACAGCCTTTAGGCCAGAATCATCACTTGCTGGACCGACCTCTGCCCGATTTAGTGAAGGGAAATGTTCCGATATGTCATGTGTGATTTGTTTGTTGAATTAGCCCCAATAGTTCTGATATTGTGGGTACTGCATCTCATTTCTGAAATTACATGTCAATGGATTTGTTTCATGGGGCTTTAGGAGTTCTTTTTCTCTTTAAAGATAATAAATCTCTGCACACTAATGATCTTGCACTTTACTTACTGTTTATTTCTAGGTGGAAAGTGGAGAAAATTTGGAAACAGGCCAATATACCAATATTCTAAGATCAGAGAGGCAGATTATGGATCACTGTATTATGAGAGAATATTATTACCTAGACTTTAAATGGACAAAGGACAAATCAAAAGGGAAATGCTGTTGGCATATAATTTAATTGTATTATTCTAGCATACAAAGAAACACTTCATCACAGCCTCTTCATTTATATGGGAAAAATTATAAACCAAACATTTTTCCCATTTGAATGGATGATTGTGAAATAGTGATTATTGTTTATTATTTCAATTTATGTAGCCACCTATTTTAAATACATGACTCTGAGCAGTTTATAACAATTAAAACCAACATAATGTAGCACTTACCTCTGAAGGATGGGTGATGATTGTGTCATTCTGTCTCTCTTCTCAGATGACCAGCCCTCCTGACCCCAACACACCAACACATCTTGTTTTGTTGTGAGACTTTAATTAAAGTAATAGTCCTTAGGATAAAATAAAATTAAACAGTAAAACTATAAAGCTACCAACACCAGTGCAGTGAGCATGCAAACCATAATACACCAAATTGTGAATTTATATATAGCACAGAAATATAAGAAACTGTTTTTTATGAAAGCTGTTATGTCCCTACGTGTCCTGCCCTCGCCTGACAATCAGGCAGGGCATTAGCTAATTGGCCCATTTACATTTGTGTTCAGGCGGGAGAATTGGAGTGTTCCTATTGGTTAATGTGCTGACAGCTGCAAGTATAAAAGAACTGTCAGCGCGCTAGTTGTTTGTCTTGTTCTGATTGCTGTTGAAAATAACCTGTTGCATTAACACAGAACTGTTTCATTACCGCAGATGCTATGTACATTAAACTTGGCGACGTGGATGGGATGTTGAGGACAAGATCCACCTCACAAACTAGCGTCAAATCTATTATTCTTCAAACACACTGAATTACTTAAGTATGGCAACTACCACCCCGTTCACTGCCTTCATGCCGGAGAGAGTATCTTGGGAGTCATTTATTGAATGGTTTGAATGTTTCCTTTTCGCTAATGACTTTAAGGACATTTCAGATGAAAGGCGCCAGGGGTATTTCCTCAATTCTTGCGGGCCTGAGATGTTCGCTACTGCCCGAACTCTAGCTGCTCCAGCCCAAGTTTTTAATGTACCTTGGGAAACACTTCTAGCCAAACTAAAGGGCCACTATGCTCCTAAACCGTCCTGTTTTGCAAGGCGCTATGCTTACCGCCAGTGCATTCAAGGGGAGACAGAAATGGTGAGCTAATATGTGGCCGCTTTAAGGAACGCCGCCATCCATTGCGAATTTCCTGACCTGGATGACGTGCTGTTAGAGCAGTTAATTTGCGGTGTGAAAGAGCCCCGATTACAACGGCGTTTACTGGCCCACTCTGATTTAAACCTATCCATAGCCATGGATGAAGCCAGAGCAGCCGACCAGTCAGATCAATCGGCTGCTGAGATTAAACGTTATCAATCCCTACACAACCCTCCAGTTTCCTCTGCTGTGGTAAACCAGCAAGCAGTAGAATTGGAAGAAGAGCTATGGCTGCCCGAAGAGATGAGCTGCTTGAATATAAGTGGTGCCAGGAGGAGAAGATTCCCCACTGAGTTACCTCAGGCAGGTTGCCTAAGCTGCGGGGGCAACCACTTACGCTCAACCTTCAGATTCAAGACAGAGGTGTGCCAGTGTTGCGGAAAGATGGAGCACCTCGCCTATGTGTGCAAGGCTACCCAAGGCTTCTCCTGACACTGCCGCTAGACTATTCAGCCGTACAAACAGCAGACCTGTCAATTGCAGACTATTTAGAGGCACAGACGACTGCTATGCTGTGGACCCGCAGGCGGAAGAAGACGAGACCATCAACACAGCATCAGCCGCCTCAGGCAGCCGCAAGAAGAAATACATCACCGTATACATCAAGGGTGCACCTTGCGAGATGGAGATCAACACCAGATCCACGAAATCCATCATAGCCTGGGACACCCTCAAGCAGCTGGTGCTAAGGTTTCCTGAAAGGTGACTGGAGAGATGCAATTTCATCTTAAAAGATTACCAAAACAATCCAATTCCTCTTAAAGGAAGCGGAAAATTCTATGTGGAACATGGCCTATTTAAAGGAAAACTTCCTCTGGTCGTGGTAGCCAAACCTTTAGCCACTTTATTAGGGCTTGACTGGTTTGAAGCCTTGGGGTTAAAAATAACAGGAGTACACACTACAAAGGACTCCAGCGAATCGAGGAACTCATGAAAGAATTTAGTGAGGTATTCAATGATTCCTTAGGGACATTTAAAGGGTCCCCTATTGCTTTTAATTTAGATCCTAGTATAACACCAATCCAGCTTAAGGCAAGAAGAGTCCCTTTTGCATTGCAAGCCAAAGTAGACGCAGAACTTGACAAATTATTACAGCAAGGTATATTAGAGCCAGTTGATTACTCCAGGTGGGAGACGCCTATAGTCATACCAATTAAGTCGGATGGATCCATTAGGATCTGTGCTGACTATAAGGCAACAATTAATAAAGCCCTACAAGCACACCCTTATCCGGTTCCAGTAGTGCAGCATCTGCTGCACTCCTTAGGGAGAGGGAGAATTTTCACTAAGCTTGACCTAGCTCAAGCTTATCAGCAGTTAAAGGTGGACGATGCTACAGCGGATGCACAAACGATAGTCACGCATCGTGGGGCATTCCGTTGCTGCAGACTCCAATTTGGAGTCTGTGTAGTGCCAGGAATATTCCAGAGCATTATGGAAAGAACGCTACAGGGAACCCCCGGGGTTTTACCCTATTTTGATGACGTACTTATAGCTGCCAATACCAGAAAAGAATTATTCCAAAAGCTAAGAACCGTTCTGCAGAGATTTAAGGAAAAGGGGTTAAAATTGAAAAAATCCAAATGTCACTTTGTAGTACCCTCTGTAGAATTCTTAGGATTCCACATTGATGCTCAAGGCATCCATCCCTCCCAAACCAAATTAGAGGCAATCATAAATGTACCGGCCCCGGCTAATAGAGCTGAACTGCAGGCTTTTATGGGGTTGCTTAATTTTTATGCTATTTTCCTCCCTCATAAGGCTTCCATAGCGGAGCCTTTGCATAGGCTGCTTGACAGCTCTGCAGCATGGAGATGGAGCAGCCGTGAAGCACATGGATTTGCAGCTGTCAAATCTCTTTTGACGTCATCAGCTGTTTTAATACAGTACAACGGATCTCTTCCATTTATTTTAGACTCTGATGCCTCCTCATATGGGATAGGCTCAGTCTTGAGCCACAGATGCCCCAACGGCTCTGAAGTTCCCATTGCATATTTCTTTCGCTCCTTGTCCAAAGCAGAAAGAAACTACAGTCAATTGGACAAGGAGGCTCTGGCAGCTGTAGCAGGCATTAAGTGTTTCCACCACTACTTATATGGTAGGCAATTCCTACTGCAAACAGACCACAAGCCCCTTCTAGGAATCTTAGCCGGTGACAGACCCACACCGAACATACTTTCGCCCCACATGCTGTGTTGGGTTGAATTCCTCATGGCATATTCATACCGTGTGGAATACAGACCAGGGAAGCACTTGGGCCATGCAGATGCCTTAAGTCGCTGCCTGCTTCCTATAGTGTCTTAAGTCCCCGCACCAGCAAGCAACGTACTACTCATTGATGACTTACAGCTGCCTTTGTCAGCAACTGATATTGCAGCCCACACCAAAACAGACCCTATCCTGTCAAAGGTATTGGATTGGGTTAGGCGAGGGTTGCCCAATGACCAAGTACCTGAAAATTTTCAACCTTTCTATAGATGGAGAACCGAACTGTCTGAACTTAAGAATTGTTTGCTATGGGGGTCTCGAGTAGTAGTCCCCAACAACTTACAAAAGGACATCTTGCAGCACCTGCATATAAGTCACCCAGGCATTGCCAGGATGAAGGCTTTAGCTAGAAGATATGTGTGGTGGCCAAAATTGGACACCGTCATATCCAACTGGGTAATGTCCTGCTGCCCTTGCGAAATCTCTAGGCCATCTCCGCCAGCAACTCCTAAAAGAATGGGACATACCAAGGGGACAGTGGTCCAGAATACATATAGATTTTGCAGGCCCCATACAAGGTCACTCTTTTTTAATAGTAGTGGATGGATTCTCTCATTGGGTTGAACTTTGCACTATGCAATCCACCACTTCTGAATCCACAATACGAATGTTACAACATTTATTCACCACACACGGCATCCCAGACACTTTAGTGTCTGATAATGGCCCACAGCTAACCTCTGCTACATTCCAAACATTTTTAGCTAGTTTAGGTATCAGACATGCTTTAATAGTTCCTTACCATCCAGCAAACAATGGTAGGGCAGAACGAGCCGGGCGCTCCCCAAAAGAGGCATTAAGCCATATGGATACTGGGCCATGGGAGCAAAAGGTTAACACATACTTGTTAACTCAACACACAACACCGTGCCCAACATCAGGTAAAAGTCCAGCTGAACTTCTCATGGGTTGCAGATTACGCACAATACTGGACCGATTACATCCCACTTATCAATCAGACAATCCTTTACAATTTAATGGAACCCGTACATTTCAACTGGGGGAAGGAGTATTTGCGAAAAACTGTATAGGTGATCCTAAATGGGTTCCAGGCCAGATTGTACAGATAACCGGACCATGTTCTTATAGGGTCCAGTTGGAAGACAGGCATCTGTGGAGGCGCCATATAGACCAGCTGCGGTGACGCGAACCGGATCAGAGTCCTCCGGTCCAGCCAAGAGCTGCAGTGGAACCCAATATTGACTGGCCGGCCAGGCCGGAGATGGGCCGGGCAGAATGCACTCCAGGCCTATCTATTCCCCCAACTACAACCGCCACGTTCTCGTTGGTAAACTTACCTGCAATTCCAGGACACTTGGAGCGGTCGGGGTCATCCATAGGAAGCGACGAAACTATTCCTCCCAGCCTCGAGGGGTCTGAGCAACATCCAGATACAAGCGTGGCAGAGACCAGGCGTTCAGGAAGAACCCAGCAGAGACCCGCCTACCTCAAGGACTATGTGTGCACTAGCTGGGCGAAGGAGTGTTACGTCCCTATGTGTTCCACCCTCGCCGATCAAACAGGCAGGGCACTAGCTAATTGGCCCATTTACATTTGTGTTCAGGCGGGAGAATTGGAATGTTCCTATTGGTTAACGCACTGACAGCTGCAAGTATAAAAGAGCTGTCAGCGTGCTAGTTGTTTGTCTTGTTCTGGTTGCTGTTGAAAATAAACCTGTTGCATTAACACAGAGCTGTTTCATTACTTCAGACACTAAGTACATTAAAAAAAGCAATAGCAATAGCATTTATATACCGCTTCATAGTGCTTTCCAGCACTCTCTGAGCAGTTTACAATATCAGCATATTGCCACCAACAATCTAGGTTCTCATTTTACTTAAAAGGATGGAAGGCTGAGTCAATCTTGATCTGGTCAGGATCAAACTACTGGCGGTCGGCAGAGTTAGCCTGCAATATTGCATTCTAACCACTATGCCACCATGGCTGTTAATGGGTGATGTCACTCAGACTGAAGTGTCTCAATGCCTCTAATGCCAAAAGGTCTAACTAAGGTACAATCCTCCCTATCCACTGGCCAGTGATTAAATGGCAGTCAACATAGAGGGCCCGAATAGCATTGGAGCTCTCAAGTAAAAGAAACAAATAAGCCACAGAAACTGCTGACTTCTTTCTGAGCACACCCTCTGCAGGCCCAGTGAGAGGCCTAAGGGGCCCACTTCTCCAGTCAGGAATGATGATTCCAGAAACTGCAGCTAAACCTGGGTTCACAGTCACTTCTCACTATGCCCTCAATAGGATCGTCACTTCTCTTATGGCAGCAAGAATGCAGTCTACAGCCTAGGGTGCAGCAGCAATCCTTCCTCTAGCAGCAACACATTCTCTTTCCAAACAAGTCCAGAGCCTTAACAGTACGACCCTCTGTTTCCATGCTTTCTCCAATCTGCCTTTCTTATGGTAGCAGGAATGCAGCCTACATCCCAGGATGCAACAGCAATTCTCCATTCAGGAGCAGCACTCTCTCTCTCTCTAGCTTTTTCCAATTCCCCACTCTCCAAGCTACTTCTCTCTTTCTTCTCCCTGGGCTGCTAGGATCTGTGGTTCTACTCTCTGGCCCTTTGATTCAATCCTCCCTTTTGGAGACTACATCGTCTAGAAGCCCACTCCCTGTTCAGAGTTTAACAGGCAAGGTTACAGCCAGCTAATCAGAAACATCGCTAATGTTGCGAAAAGCTGAAGGAGATGTCTGCTGTGCTGAAAATGTGAAATTCCATATCAAGAGTCAGATGTGAGATTTAAGCTCACAGTGCATATATCCTGCTTATACTGAATAAGCATGGAACGTGGTGATCTAAGAATGCTGACTGAAAGCTCTCTACCTAAAGGTGGTATTCAGCTGACCAGTTCTGGAGAATCGGTAGCGGAAATTTTGAATCGTTCGTAGAACTGGTACATGCTACCTCTGACTGGCCCTGCCCCCATCTATTCTCTGCCTCCTGAATCCCAGCTGATTGGGAGGAAATGGGGATTTTGCAGTATCCTTCCCTGCCACACCCACCAAGCCACGCCCACAGAACCGGTAGTAAAAAATTGAATCCCACCACTGTCTCTACCCATCAGTGATTTTCTTTTGTGATGATATAAACCTTCTCTGGACCCAAATGAAATATCAGAGACAAACTGTTGTGCCTCACAAAGTGTCAAGGTACATCACTTTGTGGTATAGGGCTTACCTGCAGGGATTATACATGTCTAGAAGAACCTCAATGTGCAAGAGATGCTCCTTCCGTCAAGTATAATTCTGCTTTGATTTGAAAATCTGCCTGAATGGGGGTGATTCAATCCAACACTTTCAAATCCAACACCCAACATACAGTAGCTTTGCAGAGTATTACATTTAAACATAAGAAACATAATTCTGGTGATTCAGCATACTTTGTTTGTTTAAAGGTCTAAAATTTACTTTCTAACATCACATTGAAACATCTTCAGCAGC